>NC_134358.1:311688206-311695706 GCF_048569485.1 Anomaloglossus baeobatrachus | reverse complement strand
GGAGGGGATCGGCCGGGGGTACTGGCCGCAGCCGCCGCCGCAGCCGCCGCAGCTGCCGCCGCCGGGTCAGGGAGGCCCGCAGGAGGCGAGCTCGGGAGCAGCTCCACCGCCGCGGTCACCTCCGTGCTGGGCATGTACCCATACAGTGCCCCCAACTACAGCGCCTTCCTGCCCTACACCACCGACCTCACCCTCTTCTCACAGATGGTAAGTGGTGGGGCGACTGGTGTACTCTGTGCTGTATACTCTGCTGGGGAACCTGATGTACTCTGTGCTGAGATACTCTGTAGTGGTGTGACTGGTGTACTCTGTGCTGTATACTCTGCTGGGGAACCTGATATACTCTGTGCTGAGATACTCTGTAGTGGTGTGACTGGTGTACTCTGTGCTGTGTACTCTGCTGGGGAACCTGATATACTCTGTGCTGAGATACTCTGTAGTGGTGTGACTGGTGTACTCTGTGCTGTGTACTCTGCTGGGGAACCTGATATACTCTCGGCTGAGATACTCTGTAGTGGTGTGACTGGTGTACTCTGTGCTGTATACTCTGCTGGGGAACCTGATATACTCTGTGCTGAGATACTCTGTAGTGGTGTGACTGGTGTACTCTGTGCTGTATACTCTGCTGGGGAACCTGATATACTCTGTGCTGAGATACTCTGTAGTGGTGTGACTGGTGTACTCTGCTGGTGTGAATGGTGTACAGTATTCTGTGCTGGTGTACTATGTGCTCTGCTGGGATATTCTGTACTGGTTTGACTGTTGTACCTTGCTGGTGTATTCTGTGCTGTACTCTGTACTGGGGTAGTCTGCTAGGGTGACTGGTGTGCTCTGTACTGGTGAGATCGGTGTACTCTGTGCTGGTGTACTCTGCTGTTTTCTGTACTGATGTGACTGGTGTACTCTGTGCTGGGGTGACTTGTATACTCTGTGCTGTTCTATGTACTATGTGACTGGTGTACTCTGTTGTACTCTGTGCTGTACATTTTGCTGTACTCGTGTACTCTGTACTGATGTGACTGGTGTACTCTGTGCTGTACTCTGTACTGGTGTACTCTGTGCTGTACTCTGTACTGGTGTGACTGATGTACTCTGTGCTGTACTCTGTACTGGTGTCACTGGTGTACTCTGTGCTGTACTCTGTGGTTTGACTGGTGTACTGGTGTGATTGTTGTAGTCTGTACTGATGTGACTGGTGCACTTTGTGCTGTACTCTCTGCTGTACTCTGTACTGGTGTGACTGATGTACTCTGTGCTGTACTCTGTACTGGTGTGACTGCTGTACTCTCTGCTGTACTCTGTACTGATGTGACTACTGTACTCTGTGCTGTACTGGTGGGACTGCTGCACTCTGTGCTGTACTGGTGTACTGCTCTACTCTGTGCTGTACTGGTGTACTGCTGTACTCTGTGCTGTACTGGTGGGACTGCTGTACTATGTGCTGTACTGGTGTGACTGGTGTACTTTTTGCTATACTCTGCTGTACTCTGTACTGATGTGACTGCTGTACTCTGTGCTGTACTGGTGTACTGGTGTGACTGGTGTACTCTGAGCTGTACTGGTGTACTCTGTGCTGTACCGGTGTACTGGTGTACTCTGCGCTGTACTGGTGTATTCTGTGCTGTACTGGTGTACTCTGTGCTGTACTGGTGTACTGGTGTACTCTGTGCTGTACTGGTGTACTTGTGTACTCTGTGCTGTACCGGTGTACTGGTGTACTCTGCGCTGTACTGGTGTACTCTGTGCTGTACTGGTGTACTCTGCGCTGTACTGGTGTACTCTGTGCTGTACTGGTGTACTCTGCGCTGTACTGGTGTACTCTGCGCTGTACTCTGTGGTGTGGCTGGAATGTATAGTGAGGTCACCGAGGCTCCATGTGCAGAGGAGCAGCTCCCGGGGGATCCAGCTGCGGATCCGGCTCCTTCCTGAAACTTTCCCCAAACTTCGGAAAGTGTTCACCGGAGAAATGGAAGTTTCTTGTAAGAAGCGACGTGTGCTCCTGAAGACACCGCCGTGTGCCCAGAGCACGGCAGCCGCTCTGCACGGAGCACGGTGCACGGAGCACGGCGAGGCCGCACGGGCTGCTCCATCCGCCTGAATTATTGATGCCGATCGTCCCAAATCCCTGCAGGAAGCGGCCATGTCTGTCATCTCCGCCATCCTACACATCCCGGCCTCGTTACAGGAGACACCAAATAACATCAACCTCATTATTAGCTCCTTCCCCCACTGGAAGGCAATCAGCTATTTCATTAATGTGTCTTAATGAGATGTCTCGGAAAAGTTGCCTAATCCTAATGATGTGGACGGCGCTGAGCATTTCTGAGGTCCTTATTCTCTGCTGGACAATTACAAGTGTTTATTACACGAGGGAAGCGCCGTGACTGAAATGACCGGAATATTGTCTGTAACGATGGAGGAGGTGACTGCAGTACGAGTGTGCGGGACCTTATGTGACTGTGGATATAATATTGTTGTGCACGTTTTATGTGACTGTGGATATGATAGTGTTATGGACGTTTTTTCATGACTGTATGGATATACCATCTTTGTGGATCTTTTATGTGGCTGTATGTATATAATATTGTTATGCACGTTTTATGTGGATGGATGTATATATATATATATATATATTGTGGACGTTTTATGTGGATGTGTATATATAATACTGTTGTGGACGTTTTATGTGGATGTATATATATATATATATATATATATATATATATATATATATATATATATATATATAATTTTGTTATGCACGTCTTATGTGGCTGTATGGATATAATATTGGTGTGGACGTTTTATGTGTGTATATGTATATATATATATATATATATATATATATATATATACATACTTTGTGCTGTACTAGTGTACTGTTGTGACTGATATATATATATATATATATATATATATATATATATATATATATATAATTGTTATGGACGTTTTATGTGGCTGTATGGATATAATATTATTGTGGACGTTGTCTTACGACTATGGATATACCATCTTTGTGGACCTTTGATGTGACTGTATGGATATAATATTGTTATGCACATTTTGTGTGGCTATATATATATATATATATATATATATATTATATATATAATATTGCTGTGGACCTTTTCTGTGGCTGTATGGATATAATATTGTTGTGGACGTTTCCTTACGACTATGGCTATAATACCATCTCTGTGGACCTTTTCTGTGACTGTGTGGATATAATATTGTTATGGCCGTTTTATGTGGCTGTATGGATAGAATATTGTTGTGGACGTTTCCTTACGACTATGGCTATGCCATCTCTGTGGACCTTTTCTGTGACTATGGATATAATATTGCTGTGGAGCTTTTCTCCATGTCCATGCTATAAACAGATCTTCTTCCTATATGTGTGAGCTGGAATATTCCGTTAATTTCAGGGCTAGTAAATAGGATGATTGCTGCCTGCTCCCCATGCCCAGCATGCCAGTAATAACGAGGCCTAATGACATTATTATGGGATATTATGGCCCCCGGACCAGGAGAAATAAGCGTTAGAAGATAAATAGCCACTTTTTTTTTTTATAAACGGGCAAACAGCATTTATTTGCTCAGTTTTAGATCAAAGTAGAAGTTGGTTGACTTAAAGTGGTTGTATAGACTAGGATAAGAGAGAGGTGCTTTATCAGGTCAATACAGAAATAATAGATGGGATATTTGGAAGCTTTGTCTTTTTATTAATCCATAAAATGTCTGTGCTAGATACAGTCTGGCCGCACCTGTGCAAACTGCACAGCACATTTCTGACTGTTTGTCCAGGAAAACAGAGGTTAATATTCCCATTAACCACTAGTTAGAACTAAAAGAAAATCCAATTCTTTCTCTGAAAATCTGCCCATATTCTGGAGAGCGATATATTGGAAGGAATATTGCACTCGATATTTTGGTTTCTTGTAAACTTTGTGTAGATCCTTGCATTTTACATATTGCTAAAATATTTAAATAAAATTCTTATGTTCTAAAGACATCTGACAACTGAGGCATTGTTATTATTATTATATATATATTATATATATTATTAATATTATATAATTATATATATATATATATATATATATATATATATATATATATATATATATATATATATATATATATATTCTTCATTTCCAGTTTCCAGGTGTTAGATAGCAAATGGTTAAATGTTAGTATTGTTAATACTGCTACAACTATTATTGCTAAAGGTGTTTTCATTGTTCTAAATATAGTAATAATAAGAATGAATACATTTCTTTTAAATTCACCAATGAAGAACTAATTGAGTCCCTTTGCCTTTGTCCCAGGGATCCCAGTATGAGCTGAAGGATAACCCTGGTGTCCATCCCGCCACCTTCGCTGCACATACTGCCCCAGGTTATTACCCCTATGGGCAGTTTCAGTATGGAGACCCTGGTCGGCCCAAGAATGCCACCCGGGAAAGTACTAGCACCTTAAAGGCCTGGCTGAACGAGCATAGGAAGAACCCTTACCCCACCAAGGGTGAGAAGATCATGTTGGCCATTATCACCAAGATGACTCTCACCCAGGTGTCCACGTGGTTTGCCAATGCCAGGAGGAGGCTAAAGAAAGAGAATAAAGTAACCTGGGGCGCCAGGAGTAAGGAAGATGACAATATATTTGGGAGTGACAACGAGGGGGACCATGAAAAAAATGAGGACGATGAGGAGATCGACCTGGAGAGTATAGACATTGATAAGATTGATGATAATGACGGAGAGCAAAGCAATGAAGACGACGACGATAAGCCTGAGCACTTGAGGCACAGTGACAAAGAAAGTTTAAAAAAGGACAGTGAAATCATCCTGGGGGGCACTGATGGACTGAGATCGAAAGACCCCCTGTCACTTGTCAAAGAGAACTCTGAATCCAGCAACACCCGAATAGTCAGCCCCGGCGGGCAGGGGAGCCTACAAGTGCCAGCCCATAGCAAACCCAAAATCTGGTCCCTAGCAGAGACTGCCACCAGCCCCGATGGGGCCATAAAGTCTTCTCCACCATCCCCCCAGGTGAACCACACGTCTCCCACCCCCACCATCCAGCACCCAGCCTTCCTGCCCAGCCACGGACTATACACATGCCAGATTGGCAAATTTCACAACTGGACAAATGGCGCTTTCCTTACTCAGAGTTCCCTGATTAATATGAGGTCCTTGTTAGGAGTAAATCACCACCACAGCTCTCACCACAACCACCACCACCTCCAGGCCCATCAGCAAGCACCACTCTTATCAGCAAACCTGGGGGGCATCAACAGCAGCGACAAAGCCACAGAGAGGAGCAGTCCCAAGCACACAGGTGACTATACTCTGGGCCTGCCTAGGTCTCACACACCCACCCATGAAATCTAGGGTATGAAGGGGAAGAAGCCAACTGATAGCTTTACTGCTTCACCTTATGTATAGAAAAAATAATATGTATATATATATATATATATACACACACACACACACACACAAACACACAAACACACACACACACCATAATATAATAATATACACGTGTATTATTATTATTATTATTATTATTATACATACAGACACATACATATATATAAAGTACTATATATAATATTAATATTATATATATTTCATTATTTATTTACACTGCATATATATGGTTAATTTGTACTAGAATAGTAGGAGATTTTAGGATCAAGACACATGTGTGCATGTCTATCTATATATAAATATATACATATATATGTGTTTGTGTGTGTTTATATATATATATATATATATATATAGCATAATATGGAATTATATACATACTACAATATACATGTGTAATGAGTGTCTGTATATATATATATATGTATATATATACACACATATAAATTATATCTGTAGTACTATATACACATTCAGTTATTACTGCGCATATATATATATATATATATGATTAATCTGTACTAGAATGGTAGATTATTTTAGGACCAAGGCACATGTTTTTATATAAGTGTGCGTGGGTATATATAAATATATATGGTATGTGTTTTTATATGTGTGTAAATATGTGTATATATATATATATGTAGTATATTAAACATGTCATGCATATATTTTATACTATGTACATAGTTCCATATTACACTATATATATATATATATATATATATATATATTAGTGTAATATGGAACTATGTACATAGTATAAAATATATGCATGACATGTTTAATATACTATATATATATACACACACACACACACACACACTCATATCTAAAGTACTGTTTACATAAATTTTTAATATTTTATATGCATTTGAATATTTACATGTATGTATATGTATTTACGTGTGTCATATATATATATATATATATATATATATATATATATATATAAAAATTGTGTACTAGAATAGTAGATAATTGTGGGATCAAGACACATGTATATAGTTGTTTTTATATGTAGTTGTGTGTGTATATATATATATATATATATATATATATATAAAACTACATATATATATATATATATATATTATAATTATAATATACATGATTTCATGTGTGTGGATATGTGTTTAATATATATATATAAACACACTTATTAATCCAACAATCATGTAGAGATTGGTCCTTTGTATAAATGATGTTGCCCTGAGATGTTTTCCCTTCTCTTATTTGTCGCTATTCTTACATTTGTGAATTCTATTTTCTCCAGACAGAGACAATGTTCCCAGAAGCGAGTCTCCTCCACAGCTAAAATCCTCCTTTCAGGCTGTTCGTGAGAAGTAAGTTGAGGAAATATTCATGATGTGCCTTAAATAATGTGATATTTAATGAGTTACTTTTCACCCAATTCGCATAATTTAATAATACCTCTAATAGTAGAATGATATATTAAGTTCCCCTGAGTGTTTAGGGTAGAGTAGGCTAGGGCTGGGTGACAGTAGATCCCTCACCTTGTTGCTTTGCTCCTCACTTTTCGCCCACCTACTCCTCGTAGTACTGTTCTTCCTCTGTCCCCATAGGACTATTATCTGTCATTTCTAATATGTGCCTTTTCTTGTCTGCAGCACTTTGTCACAGCAAGAAGGGACACCCCGCATATTAACAGCGCTGCCTTCTGCCTGAGCAGAGATTACAGACTCTACAATATGGACATTATGGGTATTATCTAGAAGTAAAGACTCAGTGTCATTCTGCAATAAGGTGGTGTTATGACCCCACCACCAAATATTCAAATAAAAAAAGAAGCGATTTAACAAAAAAGACCCCCCCACCTCCTCAGTAGGGGGGTCCATTCCAGCGCCCCTGACCCCACTCATTCTTACCAGACCTGGATTCTTCGTTTTTTGGTAACTTGTTCACATGTCTGTGCTTTTTTTCTGTATATAAAGTGATTGAAATTGTAAATAGCGTCAGCAAAACTTGTCTAAATCCTCTATTTTTGTCTAATAAACTATATGAAATTCTATGAAAGCTATGCTCTCCTTCTTGTCATTGCTCC
>NC_134358.1:311578206-311683206 GCF_048569485.1 Anomaloglossus baeobatrachus | reverse complement strand
CAATCGCCCTTGTAGATAAAAAAAGAGAGTTCGCAGGGAAAAATGCCAAAGACAGACAGAGGGGGGAAACTGTTCTGTAGCTGTGGGCTAGTGTTTGGATGGTAAATGCTATCTGATTTAAATAACCGATGGGTAATTATTGACTATAACAGGCCGTCATTAGTTCAATCATCAGATCTACACCGAGAGACAAAGACAGACTAGCTACATGCAGGTGGGCAGCTAACATTTGCCTTGTCTTAAATGAAAACCCCTCTATGGTGAACACCCAGCATGAAACCAGTGGCAGTTTTACCTAAGGGCACAAATGATTTTTTTTTTTTTTAATGCAGGCAAAATTAATTTAGTAACGAGCATACACAGTTCAAATGACAAGATTTGAATGGTGGAAGGAGGAAGGGAGCACTCATAATTATACTGTCACTTCTCACAATATCTTCCTTGTTGCCTTAGGGTGAGACAGATTAAAAGGAGAGGGAAGGGGGAAAGAAAGGGAAAAATGCAACAAAAAGGAAAAGGGTTTACGCTACTAGAGAAATTCATTTGGAGACTAGAAGTTCAAAATATAAGCTGCTGGTGTTAGGAGAAAAAAGCCAATTCCCAGGACAAAGATGCACTTCTGCACACATGGCTCGGTTCATGGTTGTTTAAATCAGTTATATATAGAGAAGAGTGGAAAAGTCAGGCATTAAAGGCACTTCCAAGGTGCGCAAGGCTGACAGAACTGCTGAAAAGTGGCCTTTGTGTTGTAAGCGCAGAACGCCGCCTGTTTGTTCGCGTCTGAATATTCTCTTCTATGTGCCATGGCATGGTATACTTCCACGTATAGAAGGAGTCTCATAGTCTGTCACATGGGCCATTAAGGTGTCCTGTTTACTCCCGCAGCTGTGTGTATTGGCACACCCTAGAATATTGTACTTGTTGGTTTATGGACACGTGTCTTTGGGTGATTTAAATAAAGCTGTACACACAAAGAGAGTAATTCACTAATATGAGCAAAGTGGCGGAGGGAGGAAGTTGCTTTTTGGCACTTCACTGCAAACAAGTAATGCAGGAACTTTCCTAGATTTACCGAGAGTTGTCAGGGCCGACTAACAAGCAGAGTTACAAATTAGCTCACCTACCCTAGCTTGTTGGATCTGTCTTAGCTTTCAGCTTCCCAATCAGGTTAATTTGAAAATGGAAGGACAGGTTGTACTGAAGCGGAGAACTGTAAAAGGGTAGGGTTAACCCTTATGCTTCAAGGAGAATCTAACAGAAACCTTTCCAAGGAACCTTACAAGTGTATGCTGTAACACTGGGCAGAAAATGCACAGCCCAACCATCTAATGTACAGAACACTGAGCGCCAATGTACCGGTGACCTTAGACGGTGTATATGGATATGGAAAGTAAATAATTCCCAACACCGATATTAAAAGAGCAATTCTGCAAAGATCTTCACAGAATGGACATACTGTTGCCCGTCCGCAATGATGCTTCACTTAGGAGCTTGTCCAGATGAGTGTAGTATATGTACTTGTGCTGTCTGTGTGCCCCATAGACTTCATAGGGAGAGCACACGGACCCATTAAAGCCAGTTTTCTAATTCATTTGTCTGATTTCCCACGTGGACTAATGGTCAGCATACATTAATATTTTATTAGCAGGTAGCATCTACACTTGTCTGTGGGGCTGACGGGTACACATAGCCAGTCACGTCCATAATTGCCTGAGTTTTAGTCTAAACGTCTTTATTTCTAAAGCTGGGGTTCTCATGTAGTTTCCTAACCACATCACTAGGCCTCGGATAGTAGCAGAAGACCCATGTACATACACCCCCTTCCTACACATCCTATGGGAGGCAATAATGTGTGTCCTTCAGCTAACTCTACCCTCACATTTTACTTCAGTGCCACAAAGTGAGATTATGCTGTATTTGAGGAATGGCCATGGCATTAAATTGAAATTGAGGGGATCCTTCTGCACAAGCTCAATAGTTTAAATATGGGGTTTATGAGTAAATAAATATGAGTTTAAATATGGCTGGTCTTTGTCGTCTTCTGCTGAGTATTAGCATGGAAGCACAATGGATTGGGATCTCCATTTCTGCCTGATATCCAACACAGGTTATCTCAAGTCCACACTCACTGGACACTTGCAGTTATGTGTAGTAGGCAAGGGCGCTGCTAGGGTCAGAAAAGATCAGCGACCCAAACCCTCAGCTTTATGTTTTGCTGTCTAAAGCCCCCCTCCTCCCCAAAAAACTAAGTAGCACCAGAGATAACACAGTGATAACTGCATACATATAATGTAGTAATTGTTACCTGCAGTCCTATGTAACACCGGTGATAACACAGTGATAACTGCATACATATAATGTAGTAATTGTTACCTGCAGTCCTATGTAACACCGGTGATAACACAGTGATAACTGCATACATATAATGTAGTAGATGTTACCGCAGTCCTACGTAACACCAGAGAAAACACAGTGATAACTGCATACATATAATATGTAACACCACAGATAACACACTGATAACTGAGAACAGGCAATGTAGTAGGTGTGACCAGTGTGATGCACAGTGTGAAGCAATTGCAGATTGGTGACATGCTTGCTGTAAGGGGGTCACATTATATAATATTGTTACACTTTATAGGCTGATCTAGCATCAGATACGTACTGAATGACCTGTAGTAGATTGCTCGGTGCACATAGCCTGCCATCACTCTCAGCAGCATAATTCCTCTTTACACAGTACGATGTACTGTTGAGTATGATTATCTTTTGCACAGACCCAAAATCATTTCACCCCACGCATGAGTATTGGCAGCCTATGGATATTGTGAAACATACAATCCAAGGAACGCAGCTTATGAAAAGCATGCAGTGGAAATGGACTTTCACACCATTGACAACATAGTCATAGCTTTCTGAGTAGGTATGATGTAATAGATTTTTTCTGCAGTCCTATGTATCACTACAGATAATGCTCACTGATAAGTCTATGAGTACAGTATATGTTACAAAAGTGTTAACCATTTTTTTCTCAATAACAAAATGCAAAGGGAATGAACAAAAGAGAAAATCAAACCAAATTAATACTTCGTATGCCTTTCAAACAGCATCAAAGCAACAACTCTAATAGGTACACTTGCTACTATTTTTTTTAATGAGGCAGGTTGTTCAAAACATCTTGGAGAACTAACCACAGATCTCCTCTGGATGTCACTTGTGGAATCCATTCTATCTCTTCATGTAATCTCAGACTCGATGATATTGAGATCAGGGCTCTTTGGGGGTCATATTATCATTCTTCATTATATTCTGAGGGTTGTTGTCCTATTGTAGAATAAATTTGGGGCCAATCAGATGCCTCACTGATGATATTGCATGATGGATTGAACAACGTACCTCTCACACGGTGTTTAGCTCTGAACTTGCCAAGTGTCATGGCAGCATCTGACGTTTTTCACAGTACAGAATCTGACACTGCACTTTATGCCTTCTCTGGTGCATCTGAGTTACACAGACAGGCTTGGGTGTTGACCAGCTGTGTGCTCATTAATGATCAGGCTTGCAGGAGTTAATTTCTGCTAGCCTGCTGGTACCGCTTGGATCACACGTTGTGGGAGGACTATCACAGTTACACCCCACCTTTTTAAGATGGTGGAGCCTGTCTTCCCATGCCAACTATAGCTTTTGCTAAACCAGTCCATATGCTGTTGTATTCTTGTTACTGATGATTTATTGCATGCTGCTTGGTGTGCTGTGGAAATCTTCTTGTTGTCTGGTTATTTCTTCCTCTAGAGTTTTTGATTTTCTCCATTTATGTTCATCTGAGGGTTCAACTACTCCTGTCCCAGTCATACCATGGGGTATTAGATCACGGCAGGCCAGGAACAGGGCAAAGAAGGTGGGCCAGATATCTTCCCCATTTGAAGTACCACTGGGATTAGGGACAGCTATGGTCCAGTCTAGGTGTCAGTCCCCTTTTATCCTGTCACATTCCATGATAGTACCTATACATTTTGGTTAAACTGCTCTTAATCATAGTGTCAACTGATTGAAATGCATAGGTCTGCTTGAATTTCAATGGCTGTTGGAAAAATAAAAAATAATCTAATCTCATTTTTATTCCTTGTGACTGAAGTTAAAGAGAGGCTATAATAAGAAAATTACCTAAGTTTTTTTATTAAATGTACTTTTTATTACAATTTTTGACTATTTTGTTGTACCTATTATAACCCATAGTAAAAGTAAAAAAATAGAAATCTTGCAATTCTCTCACTGGCCACTGGGCTTTTTAGACTAAAACATCTTGTTTCCGGGAACAACACATAAGCATAGCCACAATGGTCAGACCCTGACCCCATCATTTTGAATGAAATATCCAATGATCCTGTGCAAAGGGGGTCAGCTGTTATCAGCTGTGCATAAACGTGTTAACTGTCATTGTTAACCTGCCCCTGATGATAAAGAGCCTGCTGAAAACTCTTTCTGAAAGGACTGAAAGTATGAGTCTAAAGGGTACTTTACACGCTGCGATAATGGTAAGTCGTTAGTGACGCACATCCGGCGCCATTACCAACATCACAGCGTGTGACACAAATGAGCGATGATCAACGAGCACAAAATTGTTCAAAAATGTTAATCGCTGACACGTCACTCATTTCCTTAATATTGCTGCAACCACCGGTATGATGTTGTTTGTCGTCCCTGTGGTGTCACACATCGCTATGTGTGACACCGCAGGAACGACGAACATCTCCTTACCTGCGTCCACCAGCAATGCGGAAGGAAGGAGGTGGGCGGGATGTTACGTCCCGCTCATCTTTGCCTCTCCACTTCTATTGGACGACCGCTTAGTGACGCTGCAGTGACATCACTGTGACGCCGAACGCACCTCCCCCTTGAGGGAGGGATTGTTCGGCAGTCACAGCGACGTCGTTAAACAGGTATGTGTGTGTGACGCTGCCGTAGCGATAATCTTCGCTATGGCAGCGAGCACCACATATCGTTACAACGACGGGGGCGGGTGCTATCTCATGCGACATCGCTAGCAATTGCTAGTGATGTCGCAGCGTGTAAAGCACCCTTAAGATAGCCCCAGTGAACATTGTGACATCACTAAATACTTGTAACACAAAAATATGATTTAAACAATGTCATTTCTAATGATAGCTTTGCTTTAAGACCTTTCCTGGTTCCTGTTACGGAGGTAACCCTTTTCATAAAGATCTTCGTAGATTTATTGGGAAGATCTGTTCATGTTTTGGATGATAAATGTTGGATGGTTTCATAACTCCTTCTCAGTAGGTAATGTCTTTATGAGCTTTGTAATATTACACTTAAAGGAACATGCTATATTTTTATTATATGGAGTCTAGAAGAAATGCAGCTTAGCTCCTATGGGAACAAAGGACCTGCTGATATGGTGCTGTTGAGAGACCCCCATACACAGGAGATCATTGGCTACGTTTTATCTCAAGTGTAAGGCCACCTGCTGCCTTCTTGCCTTTTGAGAGAGTTTTATCGGTTTAAAAAATATTTTTTATAGCTCTTGTATTTGTTTCCACAAGTTAATTAGAATATTCATTTGCAATTTAGTTACTAGTCTTGTACACATTTGCCCACATTTTAAGGGTTGTAATCTCTACAACATGGACTCTATTTTTGTAAACCTGACACTCCTTACTGCTGTCTCTTTGTAGTGTGTAATTCATATCATAAGGGTTAATAGTATAACATTAGCTGCTGTCTCTATTTGTCATTGTTGAGCAGAAATCAGAAGCTTCTACTTAGAAGTGAGTAGACCAGGCCACATTTTAGGTACAAGTCTACTGATACTGAACAGAGGAAAGAACTAAGCCGGAGAAATGGAGCTGTTCTTAGAGGACTCTAAAAAGAGTTCTGCATCTACAGAAATACAAGTTAGATGTAGAGTGGTTGCTATTTGATCTAATTCGGCCCCCATGAGATGTGCATGAGGGGATGGAAAACTATGAAGCAGAAAGTGAGCATCATAGTGTCAGAAGCAGACGTATGGACTTTGTGAATGAGCATCATATACATCCGTTGCTGTAGGAGTATATGCATGGGTTTTGTGGCACTTCAATCTTGCGAAGGTGCCCCAATATAACTGTTAGACCAAGGCTTGTCCATCGTTAGGGTAATGGTGGCCTGGAAGATGGAGTGGGCTTGTTTACTATGAAAATATCATTGGAAAGGAGAAACACTTTAGAAACACTGTGTTGAGTGTAATATACAGTATATGTTTTGAAGATCCATAGTGTGCCCCTGTCAAAGCAGCCTGCGTTCAGAGAATTTAGTGGAGTTGGTGGGTCAAGATACATAGCAAGGACCTGCCCAAAAGTTTGTATGGTTTTGGTGGGCCGAAAGCAGGAGTGGGATTGTTTGTTGTGAAAAAAAAATAAATCACTGGAAAGAAAAGGCAGTGGCCTGCAGAAATACTCTGTACTCAGTCTCCAGATATGCTTTTTGGGATCTATACATGGTTCCATCAGGTGTCTTCTAGGAAGGCCCAGGAGAATGTCATTGTGAAGCATACAGTAAGCTGGTTAAAAGAACAGGTTCCACTTCATAATTTTACATCTTCTTGGATGGAGGTAATGTTTGTCAGCTATTGCTGTATGGGCACTCAGTGAATTGTCATCCTTTAGAGAAAGGAGTTCTGGGGTGTGAGAGTGCTTTACTGGGGCTATGAGAGACATCAGCCTGGAGGGGAAATGATGTGATTTCGCTTGCGGAAGACGACAATCCTTGGGCAACCTGCACTAGGCCCAGGAGGGACTTTGTGGGATATTAGCCTTAAGGTTGCTGGTGTCCAATGTATAGTGGCCAATTGGATGTCTTGAGGCCTGTGATGTAGCCTGAGTTTTTTGGTTCTGAAACTTTAAAAAAAATAATGTTAGGAATGAAGGGTTAGGGCGGCACGGTGGCTCAGTGATTAGCACTGCAGTCTTGCAGTGCTGGGGTCCTGGGTTCGAATCCCACCAAGGACAACATCTGCAAGGAGTTTGTATGTTCTCCCCGTGTTTGCGTGTGTTTCCTCCGGGTACTTCGGTTTCCTCCCACACTCCAAAGACATACAGTTAGGGACTCTAGATTGTGAGTCCCAATGGGGACAGCGTTCCTGATGTATGTGAAGCGCTGGGGAATATGTTAGCGCTATATAAAAATAAAGATTTTATTTTTTTTATTCTGTGAGTTCCTAGGAGTTGACACCAGGTGTGAAGAGTGCACTCTTGTGATCATCAACCAAGAGGAACCATGCCGCCTACATTATATTGCAACCAAAAAAAGTATCATTTGTGATGAGCTGCAAGCACAAAGGATATAGTGAACTGTAATGGCAATGCATAATAGCTATAACTATCAACTGTAGCGTGCAACCTAATATTTTTGTGACTATCAATGAATTTGTGCCACTGTAATGTGAAAAAAATATATAGGTTTTCTTGTTCAATCCTATACGATGATTTCTTTAAATGGGAACCCATCATCTTCATCCTACCTATTACATATTGTTGCCACGAATATCAGCATGAACTCTCATTATTTAGGAAATAAGCTGTGTGCTCCTGGCCAGTTAAGTTCACATTGTAGATCCTTTTTGCCATGTTTTATTTGCTTTACCAGGAAAATGGCAAAATGTCTCGCAAATAACAGAGTGAACACATTTTCATTAAAACAGAAGGGAGTTTCTTGACAGATTAATCAACATCTTTTTCCTTGTTTTAATCTCCCGAGTTGCATGTAATCACCAACCTAGATGCTCATTAGCATGTCTATCTGATGCTATTTACTGTCCCATAAAGAAGCAATGACAATTGAAGTAAAACACTTAATGCCGGTAATCAGATAACAGAGTTTCTGTTGGTGATTTCAGATAATTGCTTGCTTTGTAGAGTTGACTATACTGTATAATTAAAGGAATATTTAGCCCATAAAATACCTGATCACTGTTTTTGTGTCTGTGGATTCCATAGTAGTTGACCAACAAACTGATAATCCTGTCCTTCCATTATACAATTGATTGACATTATTATGTCACATTTGTAAATGTTATCCCCCCGCAAGTGATAGTAAACTAAAGGTAAAAGACATTGATAGGCATCTCCCTCTGGATGTGGTGTTCATGGCTGGACAAATATTCATGATGATTACATTATTACAACTCCCATACCTTCCTCACCTCACTTTCTGGGAGTCCTGAATGTCAAATTTGCCTAATTAGGAGGCGATATAACTGTGGGGAAAAATAACATTGTAAATTAGGTAGGTTTACTATTAACCAGTCTAAGGAAGCTGAACAATAAAACCGTGGGAAGATCTTTGGCATTTTCCCTTACTTTCTCAGTAGGAATGCTAAATTGGGATGATAGAATATCACAAATATTCGGCAATATTCGGCTTTGCGAATATTCATCAAATAGGTTGCCGCTATGCGAATATTCAATGTGCAATGTAAGTCTATGGGAAGCCTGAATAGTTGCTATTCGGCAACTATTCAGGTTTCCCATAGACTTACATTGTGCATCGAATATTCGCAAATAGTCGAATAGCGGCGACCTATTCGGCGAATATGGGCATAGACGAATATTTGAGGTATTCGATCATCCCTAATGCTAAACTAAGTTTGCTCATACACCTTTAATGGACACTTTCCCAGACTCCAGCATAGAGAATGACTTGGTATAGAAGGCATATTACTTTGATAAGGAAACACTCCCATGAAGATTTATTTTCTTTACCTGTGTATATGTGCAGGTAGTATAGGGTGAGTGTGTTATACTCACCTACCGCTGCCTTTTCCGGTATCCAATGCAGTTCTGTTCCTCTTCTCAGTGACGTCACCACCCTTCACTCTATATCTGTTCATAAGCTTGAGGTCCCTTTTACAATGAAGGTCTAAGGAGTCTTGTTCTGATGCTCCAAACACTTACAGTCATATGAAAAAGTTTGGGCACCCCTATTAATGTTAACCTTTTTTCTTTATAACAATTTGGGTTTTTGCAACAGCTATTTCAGTTTCATGTATCTAATAACTGATGGACTGAGTAATATTTCTGGATTGAAATGAGGTTTATTGTACTAACAGAAAATGTGCAATCCGCATTTAAACAAAATTTGACTGGTGCAAAAGTATGGGAACCCTTATCAATTTCTTGATTTGAACACTCCAAACTACTTTTTACTGACTTACTAAAGCACTAAATTGGTTTTGCAACCTCATTGAGCTTTGAACTTCATAGGCAGGTGTATCCAATCATGAGAAAAGGTATTTAAGGTGGCCACTTGCAAGTTGTTCTCCTATTTGAATCTCCTATGAAGAGTGGCATAATGGGCTCCTCAAAACAACTCTCAAATGATCTGAAAATAAAGATTATTCAACATAGTTGTTCAGGGGAAGGATACAAAAGGTTGTCTCAGAGATTTAAACTGTCAGTTTCCACTGTGAGGAACATAGTAAGGAAATGGAAGAACACAGGTACAGTTCTTGTTAAGCCCAGAAGTGGCAGGCCAAGAAAAATATCAGAAAGGCAGAGAAGAAGAATGATGAGAACAGTCAAGGACAATCCACAGACCACCTCCAAAGACCTTCAGCATCATCTTGCTGCAGATGTGTCAATGTGCATCGGTCAACAATACAGCGCACGTTGCACAAGGAGAAGCTGTATGGGAGAGGGATGCGAAATAAGCCGTTTCTGCAAGCACGCCACAAACAGTCACCTGAGGTTTGCAAAAGCACATTTGGACAAGCCAGTTACATTTTGGAAGAAGGTCCTGTGGACTGATGAAACAAAGATTGAGTTGTTTGGTCATACAAAAAGGCGTTATGCATGGAGGCAAAAAAACACGGCATTCCAAGAAAAGCACTTGCTACCCACAGTAAAATTTGGTGGAGGTTCCATCATGCTTTGGGGCTGTGTGGCCAATGCCGCCACCGGGAATCTTGTTAAAGTTGAGGGTCGCATGGATTCAACTCAGTATCAGCAGATTCTTGACATTAATGTGCAAGAATCAGTGACGAAGTTGAAGTGACGAAGTTGAAGTTACGCAGGGGATGGATATTTCAGCAAGACAATGATCCAAAACACCCCTCCAAATCTACTCAGGCATTCATGCAGAGGAACAATTACAATGTTCTGGAATGGCCATCCCAGTCCCCAGACCTGAATATTATTGAAAATCTGTGGGATGATTTGAAGCGTGCTGTCCATGCTCGGCGACCATCAAACTTAACTGAACTGGAATTGTTTTGTAAACAGGAATGGTCAAATATACCTTCATCCAGGATCCAGGAATTCATTAAAAGCTACAGGAAGCGACTAGAGGCTGTGATTTTTGCAAAAGGAGGATCTACAAAATATTAATGTCACTTTTATGTTGAGGTGCCCATACTTTTGCACCGGTCAAATTTTGTTTAAATGCGGATATCACATTTTCTGTTAGTACAATAAACCTCATTTCAATCCAGAAATATTACTCAGTCCATCAGTTATTAGATATAGGAAACTGAAATAGCTGTTGCAAAAACCCAAATTGTTATAAAGAAAAAAGGTTAACATTAATAGGGGTGCCCAAACTTTTACATATGACTGTACAATGTAAATGCCACAGTGCTCTGTGTGACTCAGAGAGTCTGAAGAGCGGTGATGTCACTGAGAAACTGCCCTGGATTTCAAAGAAAGCAGTGGTAGGTGAGTATAATGATACTCTCAAATTACACTACATGCAAATATTCATATGTTTAATCTAAAAAATATTCATGGCAGTACCTCTTTAAAGCCAAACAGCTGTACTAAGCTTTGTCTACAGCAAAACCAAGTATTGGATACTATTAAACCAACATGTCGGACCCATGTCTCCATAACGCAGGATGGGGAAACGGCTTTCTTACATAGCAGACTGACAATTTTTTTTTGTGGTCGACAATATTTATGGCCCATCCTTAGGAGAGGATTAACTCTTGTCACTCTTACCAGCAGTTGGAGGGTCAGTTGACTTGTGTGCTGTGGTCTCTTCCTTTATTTACCTACACACCTGATAATATGGCAATGAGTGTGCAAGGTATAGCAGTATTGTCCTATTACCCTTCAGTAGCCCAGCTGCTACTATGTAGATACCGTGCAGGGAAATAGAGGCTGCCGAGAGATAGACCCCCCCACTGATCAGATATTGATGACCTATGCTAGGGATAGATCCATTTTCTGAACCTGAAAACCCCTTTTAATGTACATGACATGACGTTAACCTAACAGAAGGAAGCTTGTGTTTATTTATAAAAGTTCTGTCTCTCAATCAGAGGATTACAAACATACTTTATTACATAGAAATTAATATAAGGCAATGGCCAGAACACTAAGGAGATGGATAATTGTGCCCTAAACACAAGTTGCCTAGTCTAGATGACTTTCCACACAGAATTTCTAATTATCATGAAAGGTTTGTCTGTATTGATTGTATATATTAACGCCTGCACATTTGTGAGATTTTTTTTATATAAAAAATGATAATTAAATATTCTCAGTATGAGCAATTACTCAGCTTTGCATTTTTGATAAATCAGTGTGGAATATATGGAGCCAAGATCTGTAAAAGACACTTTATCCACTAGGAGGAGCAGTGGTGCAGGATGTTAAATACATGCTTTTAGTAGCAATTAAGGAAAATATGTTTTAACTTATTTTATAATTGTGGATATATTAAATATGTGGCACCATTTCCACATCATAAATATGTTGGAAGATTTGTATTACTGTATGTTGGAGCAACCCAGTGTTTAAATGGCTCTAAAGTCAGATGTGTCAGCCAATAATAATTACTCGGACAGATAATCTCCAAGTGTTTAGTGATGAATCAGTCTGATTGATTGTCCTATTGGTTTGAACAATTTTTGAACTGTCTTGAGCTCATTTTTAGGCAATAGTCATTATTGCTAATATTGTGCTCTTTGCTAAAGAATTATATATATACCTATGTATGCTTTTTTATAAGGTTAAAGGGGTAAATATATCAGATTGCAAGATTTATATGTAAAGATGTAAGTGTATTTGTAGATTTATATTTGACAGTCTTAAAGAAAGGTCTCTAAATTGAGAGCTTTAGTCATTACTAGATTTTGATCACCAATAAAATCAAGACTGCTCTCAACCCTCACCTATTCTAATGATATAATTTCTCATTTCAAGTTCATTCTTGTTCACTTTCCCATATTAAACATGTTTTACCGTGAATATAGATGCTTAACACATGCCTAGAGGACCGCTTTACTATCAGTAGATTTATTCTGTACTGGAGGAGTTCCAAGAGCTACACTGACGAGCAAAAGGGTAACAATGATTTGAAGTTTTGATTTTCAGCCTCTATATCTCACCATCCACTACAGCTTTGAATGTGAGACTACCTTCATTTTATACACAATCATATTGGTTATCTCATACATACATTTGATTTGCAACTATTAGTTATGCAGATTCTTGTCATGTCACTGCATTGTTACTGTTTTGCTCCTAATAATCTAAAATGAAATATATATTATTTTGTTAGTATTTTGTAAATTCACTTTTGACTTTCAACACTGCCTGAATACTTCTGGGCATGCTCTCCATCAGACTCATACATGTTTCAACCAAAATCTGATCCCAGGTGTCTTCTAAAAGTTCCCAATGTTGGTGCATACTGGTCGACTCACTGGGGTATGTATACAGCATTTTCTTTAACTCTACTCACAAGTGTTCAATTGGGTTCAGGATTGGAGACTGTGGGGGGCTCTTCCAGCGCAGCAATGTCAATGAACCATTTCTTCACCAATCTCAAAGTGTGCTTTCGGTTTGCACCCATCAAAGCCTAGTCTATTGACTTTTGTCTCATCACTCCAAATCACTCGCTTCCAATCTTATGTTGTCCAATCTTCATACATTTTGGCAAACTAGAGCTGATGCTGCTTATGATGATATTGAGGTCAAGGCTTCTCCACCCTTTTTGGGATCCAGACTTGTGTAACATGCCTTGCATAGTAGTTGCATGAATGTCCATAGCATATGAGCCACCTACACTACTGTGTTTGTCACACCAGAACTAAAAGACTTTGGGATGAGCCAACTTGTTGACTCTGATATTTGCCTGGACATTCACCTCTTGGCTTTTGAATAAATGGACAGACTTCATTTTGCATTTTTCCAACTGCCATTGCCTTACATGATGCAGTTAGGGAATTTCCTTTGCCGATTGACCGTAACTGATGAGCTGGATGACACTGTTTTTTTTTCTTGGAAATCTTCTTCTTTGCTGCTCCTCCCTTCAAACCAGTGATCTTTCTCTTGGGAATCAACCTAATAACACACTGAGCTATTAGAGAATGTGAGAACAGGTTGTAAATAGAGATGAGCTAACCTGGGGTTCAATGTTCGGAGTTCGTATTTGTAAACCGACTTCCAAAAAAACAAAGTTCAGGTTTGAAGTTCAAGTGAGTTACGAGTGCAAACAACTGAAGCAAGCAAGCATTGCTTGAGTATAAGTGATGCTCAGCCCTGTTTGAGCTGCTTGCAGTGTTTGAATGGCTGACACTTGGGGTAAAATCAGCGTGGTCAGATGCAGTGTGCACACATAAAACCAAACAATAAATTGAAAAACCCCACCCACCCTTCTCTGGAAGTAATCTGCTTATGGCTGGCTGCATGTGGGTGGAGCCATGGAATGCCCAATTACTGACTTCCATTGAGGTTTGTATGAAGTCAGGGTCAAAACCAAAACATTTTTAAGGTTTGAATGTACCTGGCGAATTGAACTTCCAAAGGTTCACTCATCTCTAGTTGTAATTTGTAGTATGTAAGAAATTTTTTTTTTGCCACCACCAGGAGCAAAACAATAAAAATGCAGTGAAATGACAAGAATATGCATAACTAATCATATGCTAAATATTTTTACATTACATTTAAGTATGAAATAGCCAAGATGATTGTCTATAAAATGAAAGTAGTCTCACGCTCAAAGCTGTAGTGGATGGTGAGATATGGAGCCTGAAAGTCAAAAGTTCAAAACATTGTTACCCTTTTGCTTGCTAGTTTATTTACTACAGGTAGTCATTCGTAGCATGCAGGCAATCATATAAACCATTAATAAAAATAATACAATTCTGTGTAAAAATAATAGGGTCATACATTGCTGAGTGTTGGAATTAGAACATTTTTCCTTTAGGAATGTTTCCCCGCTGGGGTTTTGGTGAATAATTATGACAAAAGGATAATGGATTTCCTAAATGCATGTATGAAATCAGCCTCAAGCAAAATGTAGCCTATAAGTAAATAGGGAAGTTTTATTTATATAAGCATAAAACCTGGGTTTTATTTATTTGTGTTGTGTTGTGTTTCATTCAGCATGACCCTATATTATGTTTGATGGTTATTCTTTATCCTTGCATTACATGAGCTCTTCATCATGCATATTAAAAAGTCCATGGTACAAGATAAACTTTGCTGTATTGGGATCTCATGGACACAGCACAGGAAAGTATAGAAAGAACTAGAACACAACATGAAGTCCTCAAGGCCCTCAATCATTGGAGCCATAGGAAAGGCATCATAGCAGTCCATGAGAGCTTTAATTTGGCTCTGCACACCCTGCAGCTTGTATGGAGCCTTACAAAGCTATGCTTGTGAGCCCCCTTAATCAATTTTCTTCTGATATATGAAGTCAGCATATGTTTAACTTATGTAAAATTGCCTCAAGTTACAATATTTTCTACATATAATTTTTTATCCTTAGCCATTGAGACTTGAAATCCCATTCTACTTATACTGTCAGAGATGATGCCAATCTGCAGCTCGAAAGATTAGCTGGAAGATCAGGCTAATTAGAATGGACATTTTACTTGTAAAACCCTGTATGAGTGAAGTACGAAGATTGGCTGTTTATTGCTTCTCTCTACTGAACATCGTGGTGCCAATGACTTATATGCACTGCATACTCTCATATGTGGATCTCACAAAGATGGAATTCTCATTGTGGATTAAAACTTCAAATCTTTATAACTAACTAAGTTGTATGTTAAAACCAATGGACTAAAGCATTATCAAGAATTAATTCACTGTCCCATATCACCATATGATACACTTTAAAAGATATGCCACTAACTCTGTTTCTAGAATTGACAATTTCCCTTATTCCCATTGAGAACACATTGACTAAAGTGAACATTCAATGTATAGGAGGTTAAGCCATCAACACCAACATCTCTTACAAAACTCTTATGGCGCTAGTTATTGTTCAAGAACGAGGAGCCAGTAGAGGGTGCATCAAGACAAGAGAGGCTGTGTTGTTTTGTGGGTAATAAAAAAACCTATGTTAAAGAGGAACTTTAGCCAGTTTGAGCATGGTAAACTTGTCACATGGAATAGCGGCCGCAGAGCTCATGAAAATGTAGATTTTAGTTTAGGTTATGAATTAGGTTGAGCTCTATTGAGTGTTGTCACAGACTTGTCTCTAGGAACTTGTACTCGTTTCTCTGCATGACAATTGCTAATTATAAGCAAGAATCATCATACAGGAGAAAAAAGAACAGTCTCTTATACACACTGATCTCTGCAGCTATTGTATAGAGATCCAATAACCCTTACTTGTGTAATATTACAAACACTTCCAGATCACGTCATGGCAGTCAGTGTGGGTGGAGCGTGAGAGCTGGCAGAACTGTGAGATGAGATCTTGCGATACATAAATCAGCACTGCTGCAGCTCTATGCAGTAGTTGCACAGATCACTGAGAAAAACAGGGCATGTTCTTATGTCCCCTGAGTGATGCTGAATGTAAAAAGTACATGCTCCAAAAGACAAATATCTAGTAACACCAAATTGAACTATAACATATATTATAACCTAAACTTTACAAGCTAATATCTCCATAATAGAGAGGAGAAATGAAAAAACAAAAGCTATGTTTTACTCCGCTCTACAGTACACTATTCCTTGATGAGGTCAGTTTACCATTCTCAAACTGATGAAAGGTCCTCTTTAAGGGGAATTCCATACTGCTATTGCTGTGGGATCTACTTTATGAGATCTGTTTGTTATTACTGTAGAGTATAATGCATGCTGCATTCATACATTTTTGAGGGAATGATCATTCCAACGTAGTCTGACCACAAATATTACATGGCTTCACTACAGTGAAAAGTCATCAATCTGCAGACCGTAATGAAGAATAAAGATTTTTTTCTATACTGAAACTTATCATAAATGAACCCGGGTTGCATTTTTATACTACACAAGTTAAAAATCAATACCATTTAATGACATCAGAAAATCCTCTCTTCAAAGTACTGACACAACGTGTAACATTACAAATTAAACCGTAAAAGAAATATTTGGAAGAGACTGCGCAGTATGTAAGAGGAATAGACTCTATGATGACAAACAAAAGCCAGTGCCAAAAATACAGTACATCCTGTTCTAGCTTTATATTGTGTGATGTGCTCATTTTTTACTCCCCTAACATGTCAGAAAACTTTTCTAAACTACCTCAACAAGCCAATTTTGACAGAAAGAAATAGAATATTCCCAACTAGGGCAAGAACATTAGTTATACACAATTGTAATGTTTTTCTAGTGGTTTTTTAGATATCTGTGGTCTGTGCTGCTTAAGGTATTCCATAAAAATGGCTTACTTTGCTACAGAGGAAAAGAATTGTTGAAAGAACACGTCTGGCCAAGATGGAAAGAGATTCTAATATATAGTTTTGGATGAGATGAAGATTTCACCCAAGAGCTGTTCGCATAACTATGTAGTTCTAAACATGTGTAACTTCCTGATGTGGATGCAGATGTTAGAGGCCTACTTGAAGTTCGCATTCACATTTTGTTTATATATTTTATTTTTTAAACTTATAATCTATAATTTTTATATCTAACGTATTCATTATAATTCTATTTGATTAAATGTATTATCCACACAACCATTTAAACAGTGAATTTTTAATAAACTGGTATTCCCAGGAGAAATACTCAAACAGTTGAAATCACCAAAGGTCATGAAGAAGATGGTGGAGCTCGTAGATTGTCATGGAAAGGTCCAAAAACTCTAATAACAAACTTGTGAGTTTGTATAGTGCTACTGTAATAAAACCATTTTCTTTCATAATCAACCTTTTAACCACAGATTCTTTTTTCCCCAGAGTTGCCACACTAGTACCCCATGTTATGTTTCATCAGCCACTGCATTCAAATACTATTTATTGGGAAATGTTTGAGTAATGTTTTTTCAAATTTAAACTAAAATATTGCAAGAGTTCATTGAAACTCGAGGATAGCTCCAGATCTGTGTGAATCTTTAAATAATTAAATGTTTTGTATCCCCTTTAATCCAAATAGGCGATAGAGGCTCTTTAAATTGCACTGTTTCCCCCCTTTTGTTGTTTGTGTCTGCCCCCCTCTTTGTTTGTCCTGTGGTCTCCCAATCCTGTTGGTAGACCTAGGTTGGCAGACCTGTAATCTACTGCGCTTGACATCTGACTGTTGTCAGTGCCATCGAGGAGAGAGAGCAGTAGCCAGATTTGTGACAGTAAAGCAGGGTGCAAGCATGCCCTAATGTTTAGGAGAAAGGGGAGGCAGAGTCAATGCTCCGGGGAGTGTTGGGATGCAATGGTGAGGGTTGTGACGTACTGCAGAGGAAATGAGCCTACAGCACTTGATTCGCTTGGGGAGAGGTTGTGTAATCTTGTTGGCAACAATAGGCCTTCTGGAGTGTAGAATGGCCTGGCACTGGCCTGGCTTTGCTGGGAGCTGACACCGACACTGTTGTATTCAGACATCTTCCTGAAAATGTGTTGCAGAAAACTGTGTGCTTGAAGCGGAATTAACCCAATTTATTTAAAACTGATATTTAGCTCCTGAGATTTCTGCAACAAATCTGCACCCAAAAGTTGTTTCCATCTAGAAGCAAATCTGCTTCCTAGAACTCTGTATTAAGAAGTTTGCGGTAATATTACCCCACTACATTTTAACGTTGTAGGGTTACATAGCCTTAACCAAAATAATGTGGATAATGTGGAATAGTTTTAACTGATTCCCTTTTTATTCAGCATTCAGAGCAGAAGCCTTTAAAAAATACTCGCAATGTTACAGAATTAATGGTAAAGAAATATTTTGCACAATTGAAACTCAATCTGGAAGCCTAACATACTGTAGATAGGTTGTAGAACATGATGTCCTCTGATCGTTTTCTATGACCTACATCTGGAAATAAAATGTATCAAGTCAACACTGAAAGCAGAGTTTATGAAATGTGAACCAATTTTTAATAGCTCACTTATATGCTGAGTTTCAGGACTTGATGTGACAAGCCGAAAGTCAGAGGTTGCTGTATATTTGACAACTCTGCTGTGGCCCTTTTTAGCCTTCTCACAGAGGGTTTGTATAACTCTACATCACCATTCACAGAACACATATAAATAAGTAAGTACTGTATGTCAAGCAATTACGATGTGATCCACACAATTATTTTGTTTATACTTATGTTAACACTGTTATTTCATAAAGTTCTTGGACCATGATGCAAAATCTGTATCAGTACCTGTACCTTCTGGTGAAATCTTTGTACTACAGAAGCTAATGTGTTCCAACAGGCACCATGGCAAGCAGGGGCAAAAAGATTGCAGTGGCATGGATAGTGACAGGGCCCGGGGGTACAACGGGCCCAACGACCCCAGCGCCTCTTTCAGCTGGATGTTCATCCGAGGGCCTGAATCCAGCTGAAATGCATTGCAGTACAGAGACCCTCACACCCATATTCCCGCCCACCTTTTTGCACTGAAGCCGATGCTGAGAGGTGGGCAGGATTGTGGGTATAGGGGGCAGTGAATATTCATGTTCTTTAATAGAAGCACATGTGACCACCCAGCGTGCAGCGTGTGTGCCGCTATTAAAGAATATGTACATGGAGCAGCAAATATGCCACCAGCTGATGGCAGTGTAATTGGGCGCACATGACAGTAATGTCATGCTCTGCGCCGCTTACACACTAAGGTCAGTTGCCAGCATGAAAGCATCAGAGGAGGATGACTCACCCCAGGGCTTTGGGGTACTCGGTCCCAGGCCTTGTATTCACTGGGACTTATCACTGGATGGATGTTGCCCGGTTCTGTGACCCTGGGGGCCACTTGAAAAGGGATTTTGTACAAGGGAAAAAAATGAAAATAAAGTGTTTTCGTAACACCACTTGCAGTATGCGGCTATATGGGGAAAGCTGCCGCTACAAAGTCTCTCACTGCTGGGGATGGTGGTATTAGGCAGCTTAGAAGTGATGAGCCTCCGCAAGTAGAGCTAGGCCCCAGGGGAGGATGATGGTGGTTGTAGAATATATGCAGAGGTGTAGGAAGAATTCAGACAACACAGGAGCTGCAGTTTAACTTGTGCTTTACTCACTGGTTTGGAGTAGCTGCAACCCGGCTGGTGCTGGTCTTTACCAATCCGGTATTCCCTTTGTTCCAGTACTGGTGTACTGAACTGGTGAGCTTTACTTCCATGCACCCATCTGTAGTTGGTGGGTCCCCGTGGCCTGGAGCCTTTTTGGGGTCCCCTCCTGTTGTCTCCATCTTGGCCCGTATGGCAGGCAGCTGGAACCTCTCTTGGGTCAGACCTCTGTCCCCGTGCCCAGGTTTCCTCTCTGCTGCTGTGCCCCGGACACTAATGTCAGTGAGGTACTTGATGGTCCCCTCACCGTTCAGATTGTTATCAGGTGAGCCTGAAGCTTCTTCCTGAACTAGGGCTCTGTACCCCGTCGGTACTCGGTCCAGTGAGTACTTGCACCGTACTCTCCTTGGCAACCATACTCCTTTTACTCAGTAAGTCACTTAATGGTCAGTTAACAATGTAAACTATTTGCACTTTATATTAGCAAATGAATTGCAGTATGCATGTTAACTGTATATCCAGTATTACATTTCTAAAATAAAGTTTAATTTCAGGAGTATTTTTATATCCAATCTGCTAGACAGTCCTTCAGTATATCCATATAATACACTCCTCAATGCTGAAATTGCAATACCATGAAGGAAAAGTGATAAATTTTAGAAACTCATATGATCGATAGACAAGCTAATGATATGTAAAACAAGAACAGAAAAGTCATCAGCTCACCAGTACATATGAAATCCATGTATTCGGAAATTATTCCTCTATGCCTGGATAATCGAAGCCGACAACTCCAGGTAGCGGCAGAAACAAATGGAAAATAGGTGAAGTCCGGTACCAGTACCATAAAAAAAACCATTTTTCGAAGGCTAAATATAGCGAAAAACAATGAAAACGGATCCAAGGAACACGTAACACCTTACGTCCAAGAACATAGTGTTTGAAACGCGTGTTATTTGTTCCTTGGATCCATTTTAATTGTTTTAACTATATGTAGCCTAATAAAGAAATGTTATTATGATAATGGTGCTGGACTTCAGGGCAATGATATGCAAATGATGAAAAAATGGAAACAACATTTTCAAAACATCTCAATTTATTCAGTATTGAGTATTTGCGCCACACAGGAAAATACGCACTTACGTGGGTTGGTGGCATGCTATCAATGAGATTATTAATGGTTATCTGAGGAATGCTATGATGAATTCACTTGTTCGCACAAAGCATCAGGATCTACTGGTGGCAATTCCCTTTACAATTGCTGACCAGTCACGTTCCAGATGTGCTCGATGGGAGACAAGTCTGGAGACACTGCAGACCATGGGTAACACTAGGACACACAGGCTGCACATAGTCGATCACGCAACATACAGTATAACTTGGTTTTGATGTGTTGAAAAACAGCTCTTTTGGGGAAATAGATGCCAAGACTTATCAGTATGCTTATTTCTGCGTCTAGTGCTCATGCACGTTACTGTTGTTTTGGAAATGTTTGTTTTCTTTTTTCATCATTTTCATGTCTATCTTTTCCTTTTTGGCACTGCAATTTCAATGTTGACAAGAGAAGATATCCTAAAACTCATGGCTACATCTTCCCCTCTCATACAGACCACTGGGAGAGAATTACATCTTCTAATATGCCGGTGTTCCTAGTTAGTAGGTACAGAAGCCCTCTCACTTCATATTTTCATTTAATTGCCAGTGCAATTCTTTCCCTTGACACATAATGTAATACCACAATGTTTGGATTTAGTTCAGAGCTTCAGGAGGAAGAAAAGACATGATTGCCCTCAATGGACACAGATCAGCTTCCGAGACTCCACAGTTCTTGACTAGAGGGACATATTTCTATAATCCCTAACATTTATTATAAAACGTAATTATGCTGAGAGCAAAAGTAGTTTTGCCCATAAAAATACACATTATTTATCTCTGTATATTTCCACATTTACAAAAGCAATTTACCACATTAGACTTGGCTAATAACACGTATTGATCACAAAGTGGAGTTATGTATCAGGCGGCTGAAAAAAATTCATTTAGAATAGAAAAGGTATTTTCAGTCTGTTATTATGTATCAATGTATCAAGCTAATGTGTGGACCACAGCCTTGAGCTTATAGGTAGAAGGATGTATAGTAGCTATAAATGCCAGATTATGGACATGAGCTCTCTAATCTAACATAAGCATTAGAATATCTAATGGATGGAGGAATAAGGATGCATTATGCTCAAATAGGACAGAATTGGTGAATATGAAAATGTAGATCAACTGTTTAAACTATTTTTATAGTTTTTGCTTTAATATGACAAAGATCACATAAGAAGCCAACAGAATATCTGGTTTAACTGACTGCAGTTACATAAAGCCTCATACAAAACTATTGAGATGGTTACCATCTCCTTCTCTCCCATTGCTCTGCCTCTGGGCTTTCTATTATAGCTTGTAGGCACAATATGCAACATATATAAGACAAAATGAGTGCTTGCTTGACCAAAAATACTTATTTTGCCCACTGTATACAGTGTGTCCATCCATATCCTGTCCACCGCCATTAACTTGAGAACGGCGGCAGGTATAGGCATAGAAGTGGTATCTAGGTATAGTAAAGTATCCATGCGCTACTGAGTTAGCATTTTTATTTTGAAAACGGAACGAGATGAGAAAAAAAGTGAATTACAAAGTTGTAGGGCATCATCAATTCAATACGAATCGACACCTTGCATACAGAAATGCTATGATTACAACGTGTACAACTCACAAGGCTGCGGACGTGAAGCGATACCTCATGGAGACCTTCCTACAAGTCATTGGGTATGGTGGCTGCGTGGAGTGGCCTCCACGCTCACATGACCTGACCCCATTGGACTTTTTTTTGTGAGGTCACATCAAACAGCAGGTGTATGCACCCCCTCCACCAACATTGCAGGACCTACGACGACATATCACAGATGCTTGTGGAAACGTGTCACCTACCATATTGCACGACATGCAGCAAGATACAGTATGCTGTCCAGGGTCCAGATGTGCATTGCAGCTGACGGTGGCCACTTTGAGCATCAAAGTTAAATGAGCGCCATATGCGTGACCAGCATTCAATGTTTTGGGGGTGGTCAAGGGTTTCATATCATAGCATTTCTGTATGCAAGGTGTCGATTCGTATTGCATTGATGATGCCCTACAATTTTTAATTCACTTTTTTTCTCTATCTCGTTCCATTTTCAAAATAAAAATGCTAACTCCGTTGTTTTCCACCAGGTGGCACTATAGGTGGTTTCATTGCGTAGCGCATGGCTACTTTACTATACCTAGACACCACTTCTATGCCTATAGCTGCCACCGTTCTCAAGTTAATGGCGGTGGACAGGATGTGGGTGGACACACTGTATATGGGAGAATATACTCTGTTCAGATGAGAGCAAAGTTTAACTCTTTGGATGCCATAATACACACCATGTTTGGAGGCCAAAGGGCACTGTGTATCACCCATCATGATGTGGGGCTATTTTATAGCATATTGCAATGACAATCCTCCTATAATTGAAGGAAAGATGCATGGGCAAATGTACCTAGACATTCTTGATAAAAATATGCTACCATTTGCTAGGGTGGTAAAAATGATCCCAAACACACAGCCAAGGAAATTCTCTGCTAAAATGGCCCAGAGAATCCCCTGACCTATATCCAATGAAAATTTATGGAAGGAACTAAAGCTCAAAGTTCATAGAAGAGCTCGCAAAACATGCAGAGTGTGTGAAAGAATGGTCCAAAATGACACCCGAGCAATGCATGTGTCGTGGGCGGGGAGTGCGCTGCTCGACCGCGCTTGCGGCTTGGGTCCGGCTGCTACTGCTGCTCAGTGGCTCAAGCGGTGGGCCGGATCCCGGGACCTCGAGCGGCGCTCCTCGCCCGTGAGTGAAAGGGGTGGTCTGTTGGGGTTTGGGATGTCGGTTTGTGACGCCACCCACGGTGTGTGGTGAGGTTGGGGCACCACCGCTGCTCTGTACGGGGATCCCGGGAGCGATGACAGGGAGCAGCTGGGATGTTTCTCTCCCCTCCGTGGGTAGGGGGGATTTTGGTAGTCCCGGGGCCCGGAGTTGTTGACTGCCAGGTGGATTGCGGGGTTTGGTGAGGTGCAGGGTCGCGGAGGGCAGCGCGGTGCCAGACGGCACGGTGGTACTCACTCAGCCAGTAACGTACACAGAGTCTCTGGTAAAACAGATGGCTGGATGGTCGGGTCCCGCAGGCGGCTGCGGTGTTTTTCCCCTGGCCCCAGGTTGGTAGTGTAAGTCCTTTCCTGCACCTTCTTGGATGCTCCTCCTGTGCTCCAGTTCCCAGCTGGCTCCCCGGTTTGGTACCGGTCGGGCCACCACCCTGTCCCGGCTACCTACGGTTCCACCAAGACTGTCTTCCTGGCTCCCGCAGACGGCCACTACTGTCTGCCTCCTGACTAGCTACATGAGGGCCCTAGGCTCCAACCTAGGCCCCAGACTGCGTCTGCCTCTCTGCAGACCTCCTCTCTCTTCCTCTGTCTGGACTTGTCTGCATTGTTTCCTGCCTCAGACCAGCTAGACTCCTCGGTGGGCATGTCCATCTGCCTGACTCCGCCCACCTGGTGTGTCTGTCTGAACCCGAGGGAGGAGATCAGGTCTCACTGGAGATGACTGCTGTGACCTGCTGGGGGTGGGGGTGTGTGTGTGTTGTTACCTGTGGCCCCTGGCTAGTCCAGGGCGCCACACATGCAACTAGTTTCTCTATACTGGAAGCATCTAGAAGCTGTCATCACCAACAAAGGCTTTTAAACAAAGTATTAAATACATTTCAGTAGGAGTGTTAAATGCTTTTCCCTGTGCCATTTCTCATTATTACACATTGCTAAATTTATGGGCATGTAGGGTTTGACTTTGTTTGATTATTAGAAAAAAACAGAAGGATTAGAATCTTTATATTTGCTGATAAGTCAGTAAAATGCCCACACAAGCAGTTGAATTAAGTTTTATTTATTTAGACAGAAAAAAGCTGTAGGGCATAACAGTGAATACATAGATGTATTACAGTGAACAACCAAAGGGGGGAGCTGTGCTGAAGTGAAGGAAGAACCCCACGTGTCCCAGAGAATGGAGAGGCTAATTTTCCTACTCCAATGGATCCTAAAGGAGTTGTGAATGACTACCTAAAGGTGATGAGTGGCTGCATCAATTGAAAGTAAAACTCACATGTAATGTATATATCACCATGTGAAATATAATAGTAGCAGTTTTACTCACCAACCTGGATCACCAGACCTGGGATAAAACACGTGAAGAGCGACGTCCCAACACGTGTTTCGCTTAGAATGTGCTTTGTCCCCCTCCATCCTATTTTGGTCCTACTTTGGTTCTACTTTGTTTGATTATGTAGATTGGATGGGTTGTTATCGATATCTGGTGAGAAATTCATGTCTATGGCACCTTTAGGCTGTGTGTGCTTGGTGCACGTTTTATGCATTTTTTGGTGCAGTTTTGTGACAAAAATTCATGTCTATCCTTATGCTAGCAAAGTCAATGAGAATTATGATGTGCGGTGCACATGTTCCTTATTACATGCTAGGGTCTTTCTAAATCCATGAAATAAATGTAAAATGTAATAAAAAAGAAAGCTGATTCTCAACTTACTGCTCACCTCTCCCGGCACCCTCGTTGCCTCTGGTATTGACTCCCTGCCCATCTGGTCCCTAGAGCCTCTTCTTTCTGCATCCATATGCCACTGCCTTGACTCTAGAACAGTGATTCTTGGTTCAATAGTGAAGACATCAGGTCTCAGAGCTACTGGTGTGTGACTGTGGAAAGAAAAGGTCCTGATGACCGGACAGTGGGAAAAGGTCACTGGGTGCAGTGAGAGCACTTGGACAGGTGAGCGGTGAGGTGAGTGTTATGATTTTTTAACATTTTGCCAATCATCTACAGCAAAATGGCAGCTGCAAAATACAGATTTTTTTTTGTAAAATTTCTGTAGAATTCAACTCCACTCAAATAATTTCACCCATCTCTACACCTCAACATTGAATTGCAACTCCAATAAGGAAAAATCATGGAAGTATTGAATTCACAGTATTGATAGCATGTTAATATTATGTAAATGATGTAAAAATGGCAACAAAACTTTAGAGAATGAGAACCACACATACAAATACACACACTAACAGGCCTTGGAATGCTGTCAATGTTCAGCCATGCTGAATGGATTTTGTTATGAAATCAAAATAATCCGCTGCTGGCAGCCCCATTTCCAACTGCTGACTAATGATGATCCAAATGTGAGAGATGGGAGACAAGTCTGGAGAACCTGCAGGCTATGGTAGCAGATTTATGCCTCATAGGCTGCTAGTATCATGTTAAAAAAATTACTCCTGTGACACTCTGATTCCATGATGAAATCAATGTAACCCTGAGGTGTTAGTATACCTGGAAAGAAGACTAGAAGAGTCTGACTATGATACCACCCTACTCTACAATCCTGGGAGCAGGATCACCCTGGCATTGCCTCATAAAGCCCTCTTTATGCAGAAGCGTATCTAGGGGGAGGCTGGCGGGGCATCTGCCCCGGGCGCAGATGTCAGGGGGCACTATCCGGCCGACTGATGCAGCGGTCAGAGTTTCCCGGTGGCTGCGTTTGCTGCCCATAGTGGGCACAGACTGTTCTGTGTCCCGGTTGTCAGCTGACAGTCCACACTCAGGGGAAGTGCGGGTGCCGGTTCCCAGTGATCAATTGTCCTTGGATCTTTCAAACGCGAGGACAATTGAAGGTGTGACTGTGGGCCCTGATTCCGGGTCAGAGCGATGTCTGTAGTGTGATCAGGTCAGCTGATCAGGCCAAGTTAGTGTGGCGCCCCAGGACCTGGTCGCCACAACAGCATTGCCCTTCCAAAGGGTTAATGCTGAGCCTGGAGGTAATTGGGAGATCTATTGGCCAGTAAGTTTAACACCCAACGCAGTTCTCCCTCCGGCCAGAAGGGGGAGCTCTGAACCTGGAACTTCAGGGAGCATTCCTTAAGTCTAGCTGGAGGGAGGAAGTGTAGGCAGTCTGTAGGGAGAAGTGGAAGGAAGCAGACGCAGAGTGAGCTGTCCTGCAGAACTGGGGCCTAGAGCTAGAGTAGCTTGGCCCAGGGAAGCAGGAGTAGCTGAGAGGCAGCAGAGAGACTCGGACATCGGAGTCTGTGGTTGCCAGGGTATAAAATCCGTCCCTGGTAGCCGAATCCGGAGGGCAGGAGAGCTGCAAGCCCCCTGGCCCAGAAGCAACCTGAAGGAACAGCTGCAATCCAAGGGCCCGGTGTGGACTCCAGCAGAGAAGCCCCAGAGAGGGCCTGCGCAGTCTACCCCACAGAAAAAGGGGCGAACCACCGGTCCCAGCAGCAAGAGGGCAATTGCTAACCCAAAGTGCAGTGTCCTAAACAGCAAAGAAAGATTAAGGAGTAGGCCTCATACTCAACTGGCCAAAGATCACCCCAGGCACTTCCAGGCCGGCCGGACCATCTTTACCATCTGTGACGGTCTCCCTGGACTAAACTTCTGCCGAGTAAAAGAGGAGAAGGTAAAGAGACTACTGTTTGTGCCTGTTTCTTTCATTGCTGGTCGGCCCTGCACCGTGCTAGTCACACAACACCATAGACTTCCACAAGCACCAACTGTGTCCCGGGGCACCGCTCCACCTGTGGGGAGCAGTACCACCATTGCTGCCACTTCATCACCCCGGAGGCCTTACACAGCAGCGGCGGCTTAATAGCCGCATACCACAGGTGGCGTCACGAACACAAACTTAAAGTCATCAGCCACATATTCTACTGACACCCACCAGGGCCACGGAGCCGGGCCCAGCCACCACTGACTACCACCGGACTAGTCCGGCCCGGCACCGGGTGTCCCATAGCCCTGGGGTGGGCGAGTCAACTTTTGGCGTCACGAACAGGATTTCGTGCCCGGTCCCACCGGGTACTGTGCGCCTGCAGGAATTGTGCTTAAAAGACTGTGTACTGGCTGTAAACTGCCGCCGCCATTAGCCTCGCCGAGCGCAGGAAGAAGGGGGGCGTGCCTGACAAAGAGCGCGAAGGGAGCGCGCCATCGGAGCAGAGCGCTGTTAACCCCGCGCGACCCAGAAAGAAATTTGAAAAGTGAACGGAGCCTGGTAAGGTTCACTAAGGGGGAGGAAGATGTCCGACTCAGAGGGAGAGCAGGTGGCTGCCATCGCCCAAGGTGCCGCAGCACCGGCCGAAGCAATCCCAGTCGCTGTCGCCCCAGCCCCCACTGTAGCGCCGGTAATGCCGATCACCATGCCGTACATCCCGGGAGCAGAATGGCTGCCGCAGTACTCCGGGGAGTCCCATACCTTGAGCGACTTCAGAGAAAGCCTGCACAGCTTATTCCGGGTGTATCCGCTGACTGAGAGCCAGAAGGTGGGCATATTAATGGGACAGCTAGCCGGCGCAGCCCAGCGTGAAGTGAAGTCCTGGCCTGATACAGATAAAGGGACAGTAACCCAGATATTGGCCAAGCTAAAGAGTACTTTTGACACCCGCACCGCAGCAGAAATAAAGATGAGATTCTTTGGGTGCAAGCAGCGGGCCACAGACAGCATAAGGGACTATGCCTTAAACTTGCAGGAGGCCCTGAAAGCAGTTAAACAGGTGGACCCAGAGAGTGTACGTGAAGAACACAAACTCCTAACTGAGCAGTTCATAGAGGGGCTCCTGTCAGATGCCCACAGGACCCAGCTGCGTATCATGGTCCTGCAGAACCCTGCTCTGGACTTTGCAAAGTTTAAGGACCAGGCCATCCGGGTACTGAGAGAATCTACACCGAATGACCCAGTACCCCTCCGGCCTCTTGCTATCACGTACCCCGGGGTGGTGCCTGCAACACGAGCCGCTGCAGGGGCTGAGGCGCAGACCCTGAATAAGGATCCCACTGCAGAGCTCAGACAGGAGTTCCAGGAGCTGACCAAGACTGTAGCTGCCCTTGCCAAGACCGTGCAGTCCCTACAAGTGACCCCACCGACTGCAAGAATCGAGTTGGCCTCCAGCCCAGATGACGTCCCATGGATGCGACAGAGGAGGATTCCGCCGACCCGAGGCAGAGACACAGACCGGTATGATTCAACAGGACAACCGATCTGCCGCCGCTGCAGCCCGGCGGGCCACATTGCACGACACTGTCCTTTAAATGGGCCGAGCCTGGGGCCAGGAGCCGACCCCCAGGTGTAAGGAAGCCCGGCTCAACCCCCAGCCGCAGCAAATATGTGGGAGGACGCCCGGTCCTTCCTATTGTGCTGGATGGGATCCCTTTGAATGCCCTCCTGGATACGGGGTCCCAGGTAACAACCATCCCCTATAAACTGTACAAAAGATATTGGGCTGATTCAGACATTGACCATGGCCCAGATGATGATTTAACAATTGTGGCCAGTAATGGTCAGCCCTTACCTCAAATTGGGTACAAAGAAGTAACCATTAAAGTGGGGCGGGTGGAATTGCCATGTCAGGGGATGATAATTGTAGATATTGATCGCAAAGAATCTGACCCACTGCTAACCATTGGTACAAATGTAATAGAAAATTGTATTGCCGAAGTGATAATTTTGTTGCAACAGGCGTCTGAAACTGCCAGCTCCGGGCAGCAGCGTGCCCTACAGAGGGAGATCAGAGCCCTGATGAGGAGGCAGCAGGTAGAGCTGGCCGGAGGAGAAATTGGCAGTGTGAGGGTAAGTGACCCCCTCCCCATTGCAATACCCCCAAGAAGTGAAATGTTGATATGGTGTCGGGCAGCAATAGGCCTCAAGGGTCAGGATTACCATGCCTTGGTAGAACCGGTGTATTCAGACAGTAGGCCTGGAGTCCTGGTAGCCAGAGGGGTAGCAGACGTCCGCAAGGGGAGAGTGCCCGTCCGTGTCTTGAATTGTGGGGAGGAGGAGGCCAAATTGCCCCGGTACGCCACTGTAGCAAAACTGTACACTGTCAGCAACAATACCATCAAAGCAGTGGAACCCTTGATCCCGTCCGACCAGGCGGAAGACAATGGCTCCAAGGGGCAGCTGGAAGACTGGTGCCAAAAATTACATGTAGGCACCGACTCCACCCCCTCGCACCAAAAGCATGGGGTTTACCGGGTGGTACAGGAGTACGAGCGGGTCTTCAGCAAACACCCCCTAGATTTTGGGCAGGTGAAAGGGGTTAAACATCAAATCCCCACGGGTGATCATCATCCCATTAAAGAGAGATACCGCCCTGTACCCCCCGCACAGTATCAGCGTGCCAAGGAAATGTTACGGGAAATGAAGGAGGCTGGGGTTATCAGAGATAGTTGTAGCCCCTGGGCAGCTCCACTAGTGCTCGTAAAGAAAAAAGATGGTACAATGAGAATGTGTGTAGATTACAGGCAAATTAACCGCATTACACATAAAGATGCTTATCCACTGCCCAGAATAGAGGAGTCACTAACAGCCTTAAAGTCAGCTAACTATTTCTCCACCTTGGATCTCACCAGTGGGTATTGGCAGGTTCCCGTGGCAGAGGCGGACAAGGAGAAGACTGCATTCACGACACCAATGGGCCTCTGTGAGTTCAATTGTATGCCATTCGGGCTCTGCAACGCCCCAGGGACATTCCAAAGGTTGATGGAGTGCTGCTTGGGCCACCACAACTTTGAAACCGTGCTGTTGTACCTGGATGACGTCATAGTCTACTCCAAGACTTATGAAGACCACCTGAGGCACTTAGCAGAAGTGTTTGAGTCCTTGTCGAAATATGGCCTGAAGATAAAGCCGTCCAAATGTCACCTCTTGAAGCCAAAGGTACAGTACCTGGGTCATGTGGTCAGCGCAGAAGGTGTGGCACCTGATCCGGAGAAAGTCACTGTAATCAAGGACTGGCCAAGACCCACCACAGTGAAGGAGGTGCGGCAGTTCCTTGGACTGGTGGGCTACTACCGAAGGTTCATCGATGGTTTCACCAAGATAGCAGCGCCCCTTCAAGATCTCCTGGTGGGCCAGCCAAAGCAGGCTAAGAAGCAGAGCCCTCCATTTGAATGGAGCAGCCAACTAGAAACATCCTTTGTCCGGCTGAAAGGGGCTCTCACGGGAGAAGAAATTCTGGCCTACCCTGACTACAGCCAACCGTTTGTACTGTATACAGACGCCAGCAACATGGGACTGGGAGCAGTTCTGTCCCAGGTACAGGGAGGCAGAGAGAGGGTGATAGCGTACGCCAGTAGGAAGCTTCGGCCCACAGAAAGGAATCCAGAAAACTACAGTTCCTTCAAGCTGGAGTTCCTCGCTATTGTTTGGGCAGTGACTGAACGCTTCAAGCACTATCTGGCATCGGCCAAGTTCACCATCTTCACGGACAACAATCCGTTGACACACCTGGCAACAGCCAAGTTAGGTGCGTTGGAACAGCGATGGATGGCCCGGCTGTCTAACTTTGACTTTACCATCAAGTATCGGGCTGGCAAGAAGAATAACAATGCTGATGCGCTGTCCAGAATGCCTCACTTACCTGAGTCTGGAGAAGACCTGGATGAACTCGAAGAGATAGAGTTACCGGCTTTCCATCACCAAGTTGTTTCCCAGTGTGAGCATGCTGTAGGAGTGAAGCGCTCGAGCCAGCACGAGGTCTCGGTCAACCCATTACTCCACCATAATTGGGAAGAGACACAGAACGGTGACCCGGCCGTGCGATTGGTCAAAGAGAAGCTAGCACAAGCTGAGACCCATCTTGGCCCAGATGCTCCAGAAGAAGCCCAGCAGCTGTGGAAGGAGAGGGGACGACTGTTCACATACCAAGGCAAGCTCTGCAAGAGATATGTCAACTGGCGAACGAATGAACTCGTCTGGCAGATAGTGGTCCCACAGAGGGATGCTCCAATGGTCCTAGCAGCTTATCATGATAACGCAGGACACTTCGGGTGGAAGAAGTTGGAGACCCTACTCCGCGAACGGTTCTACTGGGTGCACATGAGAAAGATGATTGAGAAGTGGTGCCGAGACTGTGGTCCATGTAACCTGAGGCGGAAAGATGATGCCAGCCAGAGGTCTCCCCTACAGCCAATTGTCACGAAGCAGCCCCTAGAGTTGGTGGCCCTGGACCACGTGAAGTTAACACCAAGCCGGTCAGGCTATGTGTACGCCCTCACCATTGTGGACCATTACTCTCGTTTCCTGGTAGTAGTGCCCGTGAAGGACCAGACAGCTAGAACAGCAGCTAGAGCATTTCAGGCATACTTTTGTTGACCTCATGGTTACCCTGAAAGGGTACTGACTGATCAAGGTCCTGCATTCGAGGCAGAAGTGTTCCAAGAGTTCTGTAACCTGTACGGTTGTAAGAAAATCAGAACCACACCGTACCACCCCCAAACCAATGGATTGTGCGAGAAGATGAACCATGTGGTTATTGATATGCTCAAGACTCTACCTCTGGAAGAAAGAAACCAATGGCCAGAGAAGTTGCCAGATCTGGTAGACCTATACAACCATATCCCGGTAAATTCGACCAACTGCAGCCCTGCTTACCTGATGCGAGCAAGACCTGGCAAGTTACCCGTAGACTTTGAGATGGGGACTGTGTCACCTGAGGCGGTTCAGGAAATAGAGGATTGGGATACAGAGCGGCAGCAGCGGTACCGTAAGGTCCAGGAATGCGTAGAGAGGAGCCTGTCTCAAGCAAGAACGAGACAAGAGCAGCATTACAATCAAACAGCCCCAGCAACTCCCTTAGCACCTGGAGAACAAGTCCTCAAGAAGAAGCGGAGGACGCATAAATTAGATGATCAGTGGGAAAACGAGCCCTACACCATTATCCCCTCCAACTTTGACAATAGTAAGGTATGCCTCATAAGCAAGGATGAAGGCAAGACCTATCAAGCAATTTCTCGAGACCGCCTGAAAGCGTGCCCTGAACGGTGCAGAGTCCAAAGAGAAATGGAAGAAGTACAAGGAAGTCCCCAAAGTCAAGAGAAAGAGGGGGAGATGATCCAAACAATCCTTGGAAAATTCCCCAAAACTTGGACCCGAATAAACAATGCCATAGTGGTACCAGTTTTGACGTTTCCGCAGTTGGTCGAGCCAGAAACAGAGGAGGTTCCGGATCCACTTAAAGAACCGTCCGCTCCAACACGAGATGACACGCCAGCAGTGGAACAGGAGGATCAACCCCCTGTCAGTGGTGAACCTGTCATACCCTTGGCGACTCTTAGACCACATAGGCAATCATCACGCTTACCTATCGGGGTTAGGCCTACCTGTAGTGCTGAGGTAGAAGACACACCAAGTAGTCAGGGGCAAACACCAGAACTACGCAGGTCTCAACGCAGCACTCGGGGACAACCCCCTCCAAGGTATAGAGAGTCAACTGTATAAGGGAAAAAGAAGGAGTACTTATTAGAATGTAAATAGTTATGCGAAATGTCTGTAATGTTGTGTACAAAATGTTTTTCTTTTTCTTTGATTGCGAAAATGGACAATTGGGCCACTGGACTATGGGTGGCCAACACCTAAATTGTTCATAGTTAGCACCAGTGTGCTCAACACCCCTGAAGAAAAACCCGTCCGGCGTGCATAGAGTGGGGTCATCAATGCTCTGACGCACGCCCAGAGCCTACGTTGGGGGTTTGATCGCGGCGGGTCCCCCATGGAGCAGTGTAATGGACACCCGGCAGGGAGCCACACTGGACTCTTATAGTAATGTTTAAGTTTGTAACGTTCAAGTAATGCGCCTCCCATAATGGGATGAAATGTTCTAACATGTCATGTTTGTTTCTACAGTCCGGGAGTACTGAATTTAACTAAGGGGGAGTGTGGCGCCCCAGGACCTGGTCGCCACAACAGCATTGCCCTTCCAAAGGGTTAATGCTGAGCCTGGAGGTAATTGGGAGATCTATTGGCCAGTAAGTTTAACACCCAACGCAGTTCTCCCTCCGGCCAGAAGGGGGAGCTCTGAACCTGGAACTTCAGGGAGCATTCCTTAAGTCTAGCTGGAGGGAGGAAGTGTAGGCAGTCTGTAGGGAGAAGTGGAAGGAAGCAGACGCAGAGTGAGCTGTCCTGCAGAACTGGGGCCTAGAGCTAGAGTAGCTTGGCCCAGGGAAGCAGGAGTAGCTGAGAGGCAGCAGAGAGACTCGGACATCGGAGTCTGTGGTTGCCAGGGTATAAAATCCGTCCCTGGTAGCCGAATCCGGAGGGCAGGAGAGCTGCAAGCCCCCTGGCCCAGAAGCAACCTGAAGGAACAGCTGCAATCCAAGGGCCCGGTGTGGACTCCAGCAGAGAAGCCCCAGAGAGGGCCTGCGCAGTCTACCCCACAGAAAAAGGGGCGAACCACCGGTCCCAGCAGCAAGAGGGCAATTGCTAACCCAAAGTGCAGTGTCCTAAACAGCAAAGAAAGATTAAGGAGTAGGCCTCATACTCAACTGGCCAAAGATCACCCCAGGCACTTCCAGGCCGGCCGGACCATCTTTACCATCTGTGACGGTCTCCCTGGACTAAACTTCTGCCGAGTAAAAGAGGAGAAGGTAAAGAGACTACTGTTTGTGCCTGTTTCTTTCATTGCTGGTCGGCCCTGCACCGTGCTAGTCACACAACACCATAGACTTCCACAAGCACCAACTGTGTCCCGGGGCACCGCTCCACCTGTGGGGAGCAGTACCACCATTGCTGCCACTTCATCACCCCGGAGGCCTTACACAGCAGCGGCGGCTTAATAGCCGCATACCACAGGTGGCGTCACGAACACAAACTTAAAGTCATCAGCCACATATTCTACTGACACCCACCAGGGCCACGGAGCCGGGCCCAGCCACCACTGACTACCACCGGACTAGTCCGGCCCGGCACCGGGTGTCCCATAGCCCTGGGGTGGGCAAGTCATTAGCAATCATGCAGGGGCAGGCAATAATGAGGGCAATCTGGCCTGTTATTTTTGGCCTGAATCTGTGGGGGCCCATGGCCAGATTGCCCTCATCTGTCATAAGTGTGAGCCGTCAGGGAGCGATCCTGCTATCAGCTGCACAGTGCAGGTAGCGGAGCCAGCAGGGGAATCCATCTGTGGCTAGAATGTAGTTGTTCCTGTGAGGTGATGATGTAATCGGAAGGTGTGGGGCTTCATCCTCTAGTGTGGCCTCATCATTCCAGCGCTAAGCATTGTGATGTGGCTGCTGGAAATGAAGAGCTGTGGAGAGATCACACTGAGGGGCTGCACCAAGGAGAGAGGGGCTAAGGGTGAGTAATGTGAGGTGGTGTGTGGTGCTTTGAGGACACAGGTTAACTGGAAGTTTCTACATGGGGGCTGCATATTGAGGCATTATACAGGAGAAGGGGTGATTTTTACATACATGAGGCTGGATGGGGAAATGGGTGATGTATGTGTGGGGCTGCGTAATGGGGGGTAGTAAAGGGTGGAGCTGCATGGTGAAGGGGGGATGTCAGGTGCTAGGGGCTTCATACATGGGGCTGCATGTTGAAGGGGTGATGTTACATGTGCTGGGGGGGCTTCATGCATGGACCTGCTTGGTGAAGGGGTGGTGTTACAGGTGCTAGTGGGGGCTTCATGCATGGGGCTGCATGGTGAAGGGGTGATGTTACAGGTGCTGGGGTCTTCATGCATGGGGCTGCATGGTGAAGGGGTGATTTTACAGGTGCTGGGGGGGCTTCTTGCATGGGGCTGCATAGTGAAGGGGGTGATGTTGCGTTCTGGGGAGCTGCCTGTGTGGTGATAAGGATGATGTTACATGCTGGGGCCTGCATAGGAAAGGAAAGGAGGTTATGTTATATGGGGGCACAGTATGGGGGGGAGGATGGGGCGAGGGAAGCATCTATGAACACAGTATGTGGAATTAGGGGGGCTGATTACGGAGGCAGTGAGGAGACCGTATGGGATGAGAAAAATGTGAGGGGGCACAGCACAGAATAAAGAATGGGTAGTGGAGGGGGGGTGGTATGAAGAGCTAGTAGCTTGTGAGGACAGTGTGAGGCCATAGCGAAAAGGGGTGTGTGATGATGGGGCACAGTATAAAGACTGGGCAGTATAAGAAGACACAGTGTAAAGGACAGTGTGAAGAGTGGGCTCAGTATGGCAAGGAGAGGGCACTGTGGAGGGCATGTACCATAAGAGTGACAGTGTGTGGGTCATATTTTGTGCAGAGAACACAGTGAGGGGCCATTATTTATTCTGGGGCACAGTGTAGGGCAGATATTTTTATATAGGAGTATTCAAATCATTCTGCTATTTTTAAGGGTATCGTGCCGAGATGTGCTGCAGAAGACCCAAGAGGATGAAAGTCTGCAGAATCGAGCTGTGGATGTGAAAAGTCATCATGGTGTCTGGACAAGAAGAAGAAAAGAAAGAAACGACTCCGATCAAAGACAACGCCATCAATAAAGTGCATGGATGTAAATGTTTATTTGTGATACTGACTAATCCTCATTATGAGGCCTCGATCCCACTTGCGCATCGCTTCCGATGCGATATGCCAATGACCCTCTGCTCCCATTCTGCTGTAAGCGTGAGCCGACTGTCAGGTGACTGTGATCGGATCACAGCTGTGGAGAAGAGGGAAGGAGCACTGTCTCTCCATCTCCTCTGCTGTCTGTCTCTGCGTACATCACATTGCATACTGATGATATCCGAGTGCAGTGCGTTATTCCACATTCGTCCATAGAATATACCCTATAGTTTTACACTGGTGCGAGTTCAATCCGATGTTTCATCAGATTGCACTCGTCCGTGCAAAACGCAAGTGGAATCGAGGCCTTACTGTGGTTCCTGTATGGTCCGCAGACTGGGTGATGACCGATAACTCCCAAGAAGTATCTCCTTACCATTGTTAAAAGGAATCTGTGATCAGTTGTTTGCTCCCCCTTCTGAGAGCAGAATAATGTAGAGACAGAGACCCTGATTCCAGCGATGTGTCACTTACTGAGCTGTTTGCTGTCATTTTGATAAAATCCCTGTTTTCTCTGCTGCAGATCTAGCAGTTATACAGAGCTCATGAATATGCTAGACTACCTGGAAGCACACAAAGTTGTCCACTAATGATAATCTACTGCTAATTAATCAGTGATTTTATCAAAACTACACTAAGCAGCCAAGTAAGTGACACATCACTGGAATCAGGATCTCTTGCTTGCCCTACATTATGCTGCTCTCAGATTAGGTGGCAAAAACCTGGTGACAGATTCCCTTTAAGGGTGTACTGGAACTTGTAGGTTCATGCAATATAAATGTACATTATATGGGTCTGACCTGACATTACAATTGATGCACAATGTACTGCTTATGGTTCTGCTGATGTATTTCTGCATTGCTGTGCTGTGATGCTGTGTTTCTGAACTGATGGGGCTATATAGATGTATTTCTGTACTTCTGATGGTTCTGGTGATGTATTTATGTACTGCTAGTGGTTCTGATGAATTTCTTTACTGCTTGTAGGTCTATTTCTGAAGTTCTGGTAGTTCTGATGATGAATTTCTGTACTGTTGGTGGTTGTGATACTGTGTTTCTGTACTGATGGGGGTTCTAATTATGTATTTCTGTATCTCTGATGGTTCTGGTGATTGTATTCCTGTGCTGGTAATAGTTCTGATCCTGTACACAAGTATCAATTCATATATTGTAAGATTACTTTAACATTGATGACCTGTCTTTAGAATAGGTCATCAATGTCTGATCTGCCGGGGTCTGGGACCCCCACTGATCAGACATTGGTGATCTATCCTAAGGATACGCCATCAATGTTAAAGTAGTGGACAACCTCTGTAATAAAATATTGTGCTGTCTGACAAGTTAAGGGAGGATTAAATGGGTTGTCCAAGTTTGTGATGAGTCTGCAGTCACTCTGTGTCTCTCTATGTGACTGCAGACTTCTGAATTCTCACAATGAGCACACTGCATGCTATCAGGATTCTCTGGTGCTGGAAAACAAGAATGCCGCGGAGACACCATCACATGTTTCTCAACGCTGACAGGAAACTAGCCAGGTCTTTCACCGGGAAGGAACAACCATGGAAAGGGCAGTCTCCAGTTAAGGAGACCACCTATGCCAAACATGGTATCCATCACAGACAGCTGTTTCGGGGTATGTACCCCTCATCAGTGTGGAATAGGAAACTGGCTAGTGGGAGCAATGCCTAGTAGAAGACTACATAGGTAAGGATGGTTGACCTCGGGGAGATCAACATCCAACACCGCGGAGACACCATCACGTGTTTCTCAATGCTGTGACACTAGAACAAGGCCCCCTGGGAAAATATGCAAAACAAGAATGCCGCGGAGACACCATCACATGTTTCTCAACACTGGCAGGAAAGGTGGTGCTGGCAGTGAGAGTGGGAGGTCACAAAACCACAAGTATGCAATTTACATACACGTGGTTACTTGTTGACTAGACATGGATGGCCTCTCTTGCTGAAAATGAATTGACTGAGGCTGAACATGTAAAATCAGAATGTGGCCAGAAGTATATAAATCACCCGTGCTCATATGATCATCCACTCTCGCCACTGGAAGCGGGGAATCCTAAAAGTGTGAAGAGCATGCAAGGTAAGAATTAAGAAGCCTGCAGTTACATAAAGTCATTGCAGACTTTCATCTCAAACCTGGACAAGCGCTTTCATTATAAAATTAAGCCCTGTAACCCAATCCTAACAGCTTGTAATATACTCACTGTAAGGATTCAGCTCTGCTTGCTGGTTCCAGCAGTCATCATATGGCCCCTCCACTCGATTTTCATACTTCCACGTGACAATTACCATAGCTTAGCTTTTATTCCCATGTTTCTCATTGAAGATTGAGATAATTTTAAATAACAGCTTGTGATCACGTGACTGTAAGTGTTCAAATCACATATGAATGACTGGTCACATGATGACCACTCTAACCGCTTGGGGGGGGGCGCCAAACTGAAGTCTTGCCCCGGGTGCTGGAAACCCTAAATGCATCTCTGCTTTATGACATTAACCAAGGGTTTCCCAGACCATTCTACGACAAAGAATGTGTTCAGGAGTAATATAGCACTCATTGCTGAAGGTGATAGATCTCCATTGCCATCTTGCGCTGCACCATAATAGCCTTTGAAAGTGGTTTGATACCATTGGCTTTGTATGTGAGGTACAATTTCACTTACAGTTCAGAATGCATCAATCTGGAAACTAATATTGTGGCAGTTTCCCCAAAGTGTCCCTTTGTTTTTCATCACAACAATTCCAGGCTGCATGTTACTTTCGAAACTGAGTAAACTGCGTAGCCTGTGCATGCTACTATGGCATTGGTAATACTGTCAAACTAAATATGTTGGAAACAATCAGAAAGATATTAAAAATAATTTATCAGAAAGAAATTATCCTGATAGAAAAGAAACATTTTTTTAGATCTTCTTCAGATAGCTGAGTCATTAAAATATTAAAAGTGAGATACCATACACTGGTAAAATAGTCCAATCCAATTCCATAAATGAAATAGAATTTATTAGCATTGCACTTGTTATCAGATGAGTATAATTTAGAATTCGGGGAAGATTTGAGAGCAAGGGGCACAGATAGGGGCACCATTGTAAGGAACAAAATGGGGCTGAGGGGGATGGTAGTGCTCACCTGTATGAGTTGTGTGAGGACTCAGCACTTATAGAAGCCAGATATGCCATAGCTGCAGCCCCGTGGTTGGAGCAAAGTTATGTCCAAATAACAGTTTGGTAAGGCAGAGAATATCACGATATGTGAGCTGTACTCATTGAAAGGAGGAGATCCAGAGAATCAGAGTAAGGTTTTCATTCAATCCAACACATTTTGCCTTTGGACCGACACCTTTCTCAAGGTAATAAACTAAATGCCAGTACCAAATAATTTACAATTCAGTCATAGTTAGAGATGAGCGGATTGATGTATGAAGGATCGAGTTTGAGATAAATTTCCTTAAATTTCTGGTTTCATGCAAATCAAATAGTTTGAAATTCAATTTGTGGTTCGCCAAAAATCCCAACCTTTCCCATCACCATTATCCATACTACTGAAGCATCATAGAACAGGCTAATGTCATTTTATACAATACAAAGGTTCAAAAAACCCATCTTTTGGATACCTTATGACTCCAACAACAATTTCAACATATGAGAAGCTTGAGTCAGTATCAATTTATACATATTTTCTTTTATTTAATTGAAAAGTACATACAGAATATTTTTTTAGTTTTTTACAAAAACAATTAAAATATCATGCTCAGTATTATAGCAATTCAATCCCAGTCAAAAACAAAGCCGGTCCGTGGGGTCCATAAAGTAGACTAATTTAAACGTCAATTCACAAAGGCATATAAACCGTAGTCGTGGTGAGGGGAGTAATGATGATATTTTTTATAAATATTTATTTGTCAATATAAATTTATTTATATATCTAGGTCTGAGGTACCTCCCAAGATCGACCGGAGCGGAGGTACAGAGAATACCACAATAAAAACCATCAGAGTAGAATTTTCTATTTTATCTAATTAATTATAACAGCGGCATACAGAGGTCCGCAGCTCCAGTGGATCAGCGGAACAGATCAAAAATCTCCTGATATCTTATTTCACATATGGTTGCCTCCTAAGAGGTGACCATTATGCAACATATGTTCTGCCACTCTGTAAAAGATACAGCCAGAGAACCTCAGTATAACTACCCGGTATATGCAAACAATTATCAGGTCTATCTAGGCCTGAGGTGTTTCCCAGATCCCACAGAGACGGAGGTAACAAGTATACCGCACTAGAGCCATCGGAATAGGATTTTCTATTTTATCTGATTAATTACAACAGCGGCATACAAATGTTCACGGATCCAGTGGATCAGCGGAACAGATCAGAGATCTCCTAATATCCTACTTCATATATAATCATGTCCTGAGATGTGACTGTCATATAACATACACCACCACTCAATAGTGAATACAGCCAGAGAATCTCAATACAACTGAGATGGTAATTTAAACGGTGTATGCATTCAAAGGCCAGGTCACCAGCTGGATGCCCCCTTGAGAAAGCGAGTTGCGAAACACGTGTCGGGGAGCTGTCCGGGTGGTCCACCTTCACTATGGGTAAATACTAAATGGATTTAACTTTATCTATTTGAACGTCATACATAAACTAGCATTTTTTGTGTTAATATAGTTTGGGGAGCTGGTGACCTGGCCTTTGACTGCATACACCGTTTAAATTACCATCTCAGTTGTATTGAGATTCTCTGGCTGTATTCACTATTGAGTGGCGGTGTATGTTATATGACAGTCACCTCTCAGGACATGATTATATATGAAGTAGGATATTAGGAGATCTCTGATCTGTTCCGCTGATCCACTGGATCCGTGAACATTTGTATGCCGCTGTTGTAATTAATCAGATAAAATAGAAAATCCTATTCCGATGGCTCTAGTGCGGTATACTTGTTACCTCCGTCTCTGTGGGATCTGGGAAACACCTCAGGCCTAGATAGACCTGATAATTGTTTGCATATACCGGGTAGTTATACTGAGGTTCTCTGGCTGTATCTTTTACAGAGTGGCAGAACATATGTTGCATAATGGTCACCTCTTAGGAGGCAACCATATGTGAAATAAGATATCAGGAGATTTTTGATCTGTTCCGCTGATCCACTGGAGCTGCGGACCTCTGTATGCCGCTGTTATAATTAATTAGATAAAATAGAAAATTCTACTCTGATGGTTTTTATTGTGGTATTCTCTGTACCTCCGCTCCGGTCGATCTTGGGAGGTACCTCAGACCTAGATATATAAATAAATTTATATTGACAAATAAATATTTATAAAAAATATCATCATTACTCCCCTCACCACGACTACGGTTTATATGCCTTTGTGAATTGACGTTTAAATTAGTCTACTTTATGGACCCCACGGACCGGCTTTGTTTTTGACTGGGATTGAATTGCTATAATACTGAGCACGATATTTTAATTGTTTTTGTAAAAAACTAAAAAAATATTCTGTATGTACTTTTCAATTAAATAAAAGAAAATATGTATAAATTGATACTGACTCATGCTTCTCATATGTTGAAATTAATGTCATTTTATGTTGCCACAGAGGCTTCCTCATAATGCACTGCAGCTATGAAATGTTACGGATTATCGTACTTTGTACAGTGGTGGTCAGTACCTGGGTCATTACAAATAAGCAGTTATCAGTATTTCTGTGGAAAGCTTCAAAAGGAACCTGAAGACCAACCTCTTCCGACAAGCCTACAACCTACAAAAACCCTCAGTCCATTACACCACTGCACAACCAGCTCTGTCCTCACCTATTGTATCCCCACCCATTCCCTGTAGACTATGAGCCCTCACAGGCAGAGTCCTTCTCTCCTCCTGTACCAGTGAGTTTTTGTAATGTTCATGATTGTTGTACTTGTTTTTATGTATACTCTTTTCACTTGTAAAGCAACATGGAATAAATGGCGCTATAATAACAAATAATAATAATAATAATAGATCCCAGTTTGTATAACAGAGTCCTTTTCCATCCCCAGAGTCACTAGGTAAGTCACTCTTTCTAGGAGAATGTAAGGCCTTATGATCAGCAGGGTCCTGTCTTTCATTTCTGTAAAGTGTAAGATCCTATGGTCAGTGAGTTTTTGTAATGTTCATGATTGTTGTACTTGTTTTTATGTATACTCTTTTCACTTGTAAAGCAACATGGAATAAATGGCGCTATAATAACAAATAATAATAATAATATTTGTATAACAGAGTCCTTTTCCATCCCCAGAGTCACTAGGTAAGTCACTCTTTCTAGGAGAATGTAAGGCCTTATGATCAGCAGGGTCCTGTCTTTCATTTCTGTAAAGTGTAAGATCCTATGGTCAGTGGGGTCCTCTTTCTCTCCTGTACAGTGTAAACGCTTGTGTTTAGCTGGGTCCTCTCATGCTCTCTTCTCTTTTTTCTGTAGACTGTAAGTTCTTATGATCAGCTAGGACCCCTCACTGTCCTATAGAATGTAAACTCTTATTGTCACTGGGGTCCTCTCGCTCTCTCTTCTGTAGAGTTTAAGCTCTTATACTCAGCTGGGTCCACTCACTCTCCTGTAGAAAGTAAGCTTTTATGATCAGCAGTGTCCTCTTTCTCTCTTCTATATTGTGTAAGTTCTTATGATCAGCGGGGTCATCTCTCTCTTCTGTAGAGTGTAAGCTCTTATGTTTAGTCGGGTACTCTCTACTGTAGAGTGTAAGCTCTTATGATCATTCTGGGTCCTCTCACTCTCCTGTAGAATGTAAGCACTTAGGATCAGCAGGGTCTTCTCTCTCTCTTTCTCTTCTGTAGAGTGTAAGTTGTTATGATCAGTGGGGTCATTGCTCTCTTTCTTCTGTAGAGTGTAAGCTCTTATGGTCAATGAGGTTCTCTCTCTTGCCTCCCTCACCTCACATGTATTTTTTTTAGCAATTAAAAGCTTTTCAGCATTGACATTTGTACACATTTATCACCTGTAAATCTAATCTTTTGTGGAAAATTCAGTGAAGTCATCAAATATTATTTCAAAAGATTCTAGTCATAATACATTTTCAACAGTTAAGATTAAAAGGAATTAAAACATATTTCAATAAAGATAGATTTACTGTTAAAGGGGTTGTTCGCCGTTGAGGACATTTTTTACATTACTTAAATGCATGTAGTTTTGACTAAAAATTATTTTTTTAATTGTCTTTCGTTAGCAATTATTCACCTATGCCTTCTACATTTGCCTTTTGTGCAGTTCTATCTATTACTGGCTACTTATTGGGTTAAGTTAGAATCCATCAGAGAGCTCATTTGTTTGGAGAATTACTATATCTTTTGTCTGTCTTTTTGGAGCTCCTCTCAGCAGACTTAAGATCTTAGACATCCAATTTGGATAAACAGGGAAATAGTCTGTAAAAACCAAACACTTCCATTTTTTTTAAATGACAGCCCAACATACAGTATATCGAGATAATGTTTAAAAAATGTCCCCAAATATGGACAACCCATTTAAGTGTTGTCTATGACCTGTGCATAAAACTGTAATAAAACTCCAGAAAAATAAACTATATAAAAATTGCCTTAAACAGAATTCCAATTTTCAAAAATAGCAATCTAGGCAACATATTTTTATTGTAGAATCAATGCAGTTCAATCATCTATTATTGTCGGAAACTTTGTAACACCCTTCTACAAAATGTAGTAAAGACAAAAACTGTGACAGCCAACGATGGTTATCTCTGAATCATGACATCGATATGCATAATTAACAAGGAAGGGGACTTTTAATGATTTTAACCCTTTTCCACCTTGACCAATTATGTCATGATTATAACACGGGCTCACTTGTCCATGCAGTCATGAAGTCAACTGTAAAAGAAAGCTAAAAATGAGCTGCATTTGTCAGCGTCAGAAAAAAACCCTGCAGTTTACTTTTTGGAAAATATATAGAAATAATGTTATAATGTAATTTTTTTAAAAGGTTAATTATGGTTGTATTTGTATTATAAAAGTGCAAAACTGTGCTAGAAAATAAAGTTAAGTGTTTCTTTTAGGTTATTATTCTATACTGTACATTATGAGATGATCGGGAAAAAATGTGGTTCTTCTCCGCTGCCTCAATGGATGAAAAGGACTCCAAAAGGATTAAGTTAATGGCATTCTTTGGCATTCTAGCTGTTAATTTGCTGCAGCAATCTGGAGATATTTTACCCCATGCTTCCAGAAGCCCCTCCCACAAGTTGGATTGGCTTGAGGGGCACTTTTTGTGTACCATACGGTCAAGCTGCTCCCACAACAGCTCAACAGAGTTGAGATCTGGTGACTTGGCTGGCCACTCCATTACAGATAGAATACCAGCTGCCTGCTTCTTCCCTAAATAGTTCATGCATAATTTGGAGGTGTGTTTTGGGTCATTGTCCTGTTGTAGGATGAAATTGGCTCCAATCAAGCGCTGTCCACAAGGTATGTCATGGCGTTGCAAAATGGAATGATAGCTTTCCTTATTCAAAATCCCTTTTACCTTGTACAAATCTCCCACTTTACCAGCACCAAAGCAACCCCAGACCATCACATTACCTCCACCATGCTTGACAGATGGCGTCAGGCACTCTTCCAGCATCTTTTAAGTTGTTCTGCATCGCACAAATGTTCTTCTGCGTGATCCAAATACCTCAAACTTAGATTTGTTTGTCCATAACACTTTTTTCCAATCTTCAACTGTCCAATATCTGTATTCTTTTGCCATATTAATCTTTTCCTTTTATTAGCCAGTCTCAGATATGGCTTTTTTTTTACCACATGCCCTGAGGGCCAGCATTCCGGAGTCGCCTCTTCACTGTAGACGTTGACACTGGCGTTTTATGGGTACTATTTAATGAAGCTGCCAGTTGAGGACCTGTGAGGCGTGGATTTCTCACACTAGAGCCTCTAATGTACTTGTCTTGTTGCTCAGTTGTGCACCGGGGCCTCCCACTTCTCTTTCTACTCTGGTTACAGCCTGTGTGTGCTCTCCTCTGAAGGGAGTTGTACACACCGTTGTAGGAAATCTTCAGTTTCTTGGCAATTTCTCCCATGGAATATCCTTCATTTCTAAGAACAAAAATAGACTATCGAGTTTCACATGAAAAATCTGACATGAAAGTACGTTTTATAGCTTCCCTAATCTGCAAAACTGTTTTTAGCTGTGCTATCATACTTGCACAATTGTTTTCAAGGGCTTTCTAAGCATCCATTAGCCTTGTAACACAGTTAGCAAACACAATGTACCATTAGCACACTGGAGTGGTGACTGTTGGAAATGGACCCCTTTACACCTATGTAGATATTGCATTAAAAACCAGTCGTTTGCAGCTAGAATAGTCATTTACCACATTAACAATGTATAGAGTACATTTCTGTTTAATTTAATGTTGGCTTCATTGAAAAAAAAATGTTATTTTCTTTCAAAAATAAGCAAATATGTAAGCAACCCTAAACTTTTGAACTGTAATATATATATATATATATATATATATATAAAATATAATGTTTTGATCACTTCTCACTATATTTTTTTTTTACAATTTTAAGACCACAACTTTGGAGGTTTATTTTTTATTTCTTTATGGATTGTACAGATTGGGTTAAGGGGATTTGTCAGCAGGGGATTTTGCCACCTAATGTGAGAGCAGCATAACATAGTGGCAGAGATCCTAATTCCAGTAGTGTGTCACTTACTGGGCTGCTTAGTGTAGTTTTGATAAGATCGCATTTTAATCAGTAGTATATTATCATTAAAGGACTACTTAGAGTGCTGCCACATAGTCCTCCATATTCATTAGCTCTGTATAACTGCTAGATCTGCAGCAGAGAAAACATTGATTTTATCAAAATGACAGCAATCAGCTAAGTAAGTGGCACATCGCTGGAATCAGGTTCTCTGCCCCTACATTATGCTGATCTCAGATGGGGGAGCAAACACCTTGTGACAGACTCCCTTTAATGTAATATTTAGATAGATAAGACCTTTATGGATGTGGCAATACTACATGTGTGTATATATATATATATATATATATATATATATATATATATATATATATATATATATATATATATATATATATATATAAAAATAAATATATATATATATATATATATATATATATATATATACATATATATATATAGACCTGAGAGAAAAGGTGAGCAAAATGGTTTGTCTATCTGTTACAATTTATGTTTATTATGCTGTTAAGTTTTTTTCAGATAATTTTAGATAATAAAAGATACTAAATCAAGTGCAAATCAAATTTGCCAGGAAAGGCCATAGAGTGGTTGCTTAGAGGATTATTTAGGGATGTGTCTTTAGGCTGCTCTGTTAGTTCACCCTGTGAACAATACCCCCATGGCAGAGACATTAAAAAAGGCCAACATCTCTGGAACCCTATTGTGGATTAAAAAAACCCCTCAAGAACAGCAGTTGGGATAAAATAAAATCCACTTTTGATCTGGTGACAGATCCTTTTTACTTTTCTTGTAGGAGTTGACAGTTGAAACAAGTGATCTTTGGAGACCTATTAGTGTTGTGCATGATATTGAGGAAATGAGGACAATGCCTTTCAGATGAATGCCGCTCCCTTGCTGCTCACTTTGCAGATACAATCCACTAGTAGGTATCATGTGGATCCAGCTTCTTAAGACTGCGCCATGTTCTTCTGTTGATTACCAGTCATATTTTGTTTTTCATATATGATCTTTTAAGAGTCCTTTTCGTGTTTGTTTTTTTTCAATATATATATATATATATATATATATATATATATATATATATATATATATATATATATATACAGTACAGACCAAAAGTTTGGACATACCTCCTCATTCAAAGACTTTTCTTTATTTTCATGACTCTAAAAATTATAGATTCACATTGAAGGCATCAAAACTATTAATAAAAACATGTGGAATGAAATACTTAAAAGCGTCTGAAACAACTGAAAATATGTCTTATATTCTAGGTTCTTCAAAGTAGCCACCTTTTGCTTTGATTACTGCTTTGCACACTCTTGGTATTCTCTTGATGAGCTTCAAGAGGTAGTCACCGGTAATGGTCTTCCAACAGTCTTGAAGGAGTTCCCAGAGATGCTTAGCACTTGTTGGCCCTTTTGCCTTCACTCTGCGGTCCAGCTCACCCCAAACCATCTCAATTGGGTTCAGGTCTGGTGACTGTGGAGACCAGGTGATCTGGTGTAGCACCCCATCACTCTCCTTCTTAGTCAAATAGCCTTAACACACCCTGGAGGTGTGTTTGGGGTCATTGTCCTGTTGAAAAATAAATGATGGTCTAACTAAACGCAAACCAGATGGAATAGCACACCACAGCAAGTTTCTGTGGTAGGCATGCTAGTTCTGTATGCCTTCAATTTTGAATAAATCCCCAACAGTATCAGCAGCAAAGCACCCCCACACCATCACACCTCCTCCTCCATGCTTCACGGTGGGAACCAGGCATGTAGAGTCCATCCGTTTACCTTTTCTACAAAGACACGGTGATTGGATCCAAAGATCTCAAATTTGGACTCATCGGACCAAAGCACAGATTTCCACTGGTCTAATGTCCATTCCTTGTGTTCTTTAGCCCAAACAAGTCTCTTCTGCTTGTTGCCTGTCCTTAGTAGTGGTTTCCTAGCAGCTATTTTACCATGAAGACCTGCTGCACAAAGTCTCCTCTTAATAGTTGTTCTAGAGAAGAGAAGGTGTGTCCAAACTTTTGGTCTGTACTGTATATATGTATATATACACACACATGTGTATACACCGGGTGCAGACTTATTAGGCAAGTTGTATTTTAGAGGATTATTTTTATTAGTGATCAATAACTATGTTCTCAAACAACCCAAAAGACTCATAAATATCAAAGCTTAATATTTTTGGAAGTTGGAGTGGGTTTTTTTAGATGTGGCTATATTAGGAGGATATCTGTTTGTGCAGTAACTATTACTGTGCAGAATTATTAGGCAACTTAATAAAAAACAAATATATTCCCATCTCACTTGTTTATTTTCATGAGCTAAACCAATATAACTGCACAAAATTTAGAAATAAATAGTGATGAGCGAGTACTAAAAAGCTCGGGTGCTCGAAGCTCGGGCCGAGCATCCCAAGATACTCGTGTACTCGGGCCGAGCAACGAGCCCAATGTTATCCTATGGGAGACCCGAGTATTTTTGTGAAATGACCCCCCGGCAGCATGGAGAAACCCTAAAAATGTCACAAAAGTCTCAGAAGAGTGCTCAAATGACATGGCAACAGCATGGGGAAGACCCCTTGAAGCATTTATCACTGAAAAGTCACAGCTGTGAACAATTTTGTCCGCGTTTTACGCCATTTTTACGGACTCACCAGAAAACCTTCCAAAATGACCCCAAAATGATTTTTCATGGCGGAAATGTTAAGGGCACATACCCAATAGTGAGATAGAGCTGGTGTATGTTACTTTTTGAGATTAATACATGAAAGATTTTACGTGAAAACATTGTGTGGCACTCCGATGTCCCTGAGAAGAGACGTACATGAAGGCCTCTTGAGTCTAATGTGCCCATTTTGAGGAAGTGAGTCTTTGTAGTATTTTCCTTTGCCAGGGCAGTCCAAAATTGTGAGGTTCACCAATGCCCCTGCATACAGACGTGCATGAGGGCCTGTAAACCTGAAGTGCCCATTGGAAGGAAGTGGGTCTATTGTAGTATAGCCCTTAGGCAGGGCAGCCAAAAATTGGGAGGCTCCACGTTGTCCCTGGGTAGAGACGTGCATGAGGGCCTTTAAACCTGAAGTGCCCATTGTAAGGAAGTGGGTCTATTTCAGTATAGCCCTTTGCCAGGGCAGCCAAAAATTGGGAGGCTCCACATTGTCCCTGGGTAGAGACGTGCATGAGGGCCTCAAAACATTAAGTGTCCATTTTAAGGAAGTGGGTGTATTATAGTATAGCCCTTAGGCAGGGCAGCCAAAAATTGGGAGGCTCCACGTTGTCCCTGGGTAGAGACGTGCATGAGGGCCTCAAAACATTAAGTGTCCATTTTAAGGAAGTGGGTGTATTATAGTATAGCCCTTAGGCAGGGCAGCCAAAAATTGGGAGGCTCCACGTTGTCCCTGGGTAGAGACGTGCATGAGGGCCTCAAAACATTAAGTGTCCATTTTAAGGAAGTGGGTGTATTATAGTATAGCCCTTAGGCAGGGCAGCCAAAAATTGGGAGGCTCCACGTTGTCCCTGGGTAGAGACGTGCATGAGGGCCTCAAAACATTAAGTGTCCATTTTAAGGAAGTGGGTGTATTATAGTATAGCCCTTAGGCAGGGCAGCCAAAAATTGGGAGGCTCCACGTTGTCCCTGGGTAGAGACGTGCATGAGGGCCTCAAAACATTAAGTGTCCATTTTAAGGAAGTGGGTGTATTATAGTATAGCCCTTAGGCAGGGCAGCCAAAATTTGGGAGGCTCCACGTTGTCCCTGGGTAGAGACGTGCATGAGGGCCTCAAAACATTAAGTGTCCATTTTAAGGAAGTGGGTGTATTATAGTATAGCCCTTAGGCAGGGCAGCCAAAAATTGGGAGGCTCCACGTTGTCCCTGGGTAGAGACGTGCATGAGGGCCTCAAAACATTAAGTGTCCATTTTAAGGAAGTGGGTGTATTATAGTATAGCCTTTAGGCAGGGCAGCCAAAAATTGGGAGGCTCCACGTTGTCCCTGGGTAGAGACGTGCATGAGGGCCTCAAAACATTGTTCCCATTGCAAAGGAGCGGGTCTCCTGTCGTTGTAATGTCCATTCTGCAAAGAATGGGCGAAAAAATTTACCACTGGGGGTATACCTGAAACAAAGGCCTAAGTATTGCAATTTGTAACGGTCATCATCATGGTGGCGCATGAGGAGAAGGAGGAGGAGTCCAGCGATTATCCAAAGTCCAGAAGTGTGTACCCATGGGTGAGTGGAGGTACATGGCAAACTTTAAATTCCGCTCTCATTTGCTGGTGGTGTGGTGAAGTCTGGCCCAATCCAACCCTTGTTCATCTTGATCAGAGTCAGCCTGTCAGCATTTTCAGTTGACAGGCGGGTGCGTTTATCTGTAATGATTCCACCTGCGGCACTAAAAACACGCTCTGACAAAACGCTAGCAGCAGGGCAGGCCAGGACTTCCAAGGCGTAGAGAGCCAATTCATGCCACGTGTCCAGCTTGGATACCCAATAATTATAAGGCACAGAGGAATGTCGGAGTACTGTTGTTCGATCTGCAAGGTACTCCTTCAGCATCTGGGCAAACTTAGGATTTCTTGTGGCACTACCCCGCACCTCAGGGGCTGTGGTACGTGAGGGGCTGAGAAAACTGTCCCACATCTTAAAGACTGTTCCCCTACCTCTGGCGGATTGGACTTGTGCCTCTCTCGGCTGTACGCCTCGGTTGTCCACTGATTCATGACCTATGCCGCTAGCGTTTTGTGAGGGGAATGCTTTGCCTACTTCCGTGAGTATGGCCTTCCGAAACTGCTGCATTTTGGTTGACCTCTCCTCCACGGGAATAAGAGACAAAAAGTTCTCCTTGTAGCGTGGGTCTAACAGTGTTACCAACCAGTAATGATTGTCGGCCAAGATGTTCTTAACGCGAGGGTCACGAGACAGGCAGCTTACCATAAAGTCAGCCATGTGCGCCAGACTCTTAACAGCCAGGACTTCAGTAGCCTGACCAACAAGATGACTGAACATGCTGTCCTCCTCCTCCTCCTCCTCCTCCTCCTCCTCCTCCTCATCTACCCTGTCCTCTGGCCAGCCACGCTGAACCGAGGATATGACTGGTGTGCATGTCATATCCTCAATTTGGCCGGAGAGTTGCTCCATGTCTTCATCCTCCTCCTCGTCATAGTCCTCCACTGCACGTTGTGATGAGACGAGGCTGGGCTGTGTGTTATCACCCACACCCACTACTGTTTCTTGCTGCAACTCATCGCGCTCCGCCTGCAATGCATCATGTTTGTTTTTCAGCAGAGACCGTTTTAGAAGGCAGAGTAGCGGTATGGTGACGCTAATAATGGCGTCATCACCACTCACCATCTTGGTGGAGTCCTCAAAGTTTTGGAGGATGGTACATAGGTCTGACATCCATCTCCACTCCTCAGGTGTTATGTGTGGAGTTTGACCCATTTCCCGACGGCTTAGGTGATGCAGGTACTCAACAACTGCCCTCTTCTGCTCACATATCCTGACCAACATGTGCAGAGTTGAATTCCAACGCGTGGGGACATCACACACCAGTCTGTGAGCCGGAAGATGCAAACGGCGCTGAAAGCCGGCAAGGCCGGCTGAAGCAGTAGGTGACTTTCGAAAATGTGCAGACAGGCGGCGAACTTTTACCAGTAGATCAGACAGCTCTGGGTATGACTTTAGAAACCGCTGAACCACGAGGTTGAGCACATGGGCCACGCATGGAACATGTGTCAGCTGGCCTCGCCTCAAAGCCGCCACCAGGTTCCGGCCATTGTCACACACGACCTTTCCTGGCTTTAGGTTCAGAGGTGTGAGCCAGTGATCTGCCTGCTGTTTCAGAGCTGTCCACAGCTCTTCTGCATTGTGGGGTTTGTCACCTATGCAGATTAGCTTCAGCACAGCCTGTTGCCGCTTCGCCGAAGCAGTGCTGCAGTGCTTCCAGCTTGTGACTGGTGTGGAGGGCACAGTGGATGAGGATGCGCAGGAGGAGGAGGAGGCTGAAGAGCATGACATTCCGGAGCTGTAGAGTGTGGGTGAAACACTGACTGAGGTAGGGCCTGCAAACCTTGGTGTGGGAAGGACGTGTTCCGTCCCTCGCTCAGACTGGGTCCCAGCTTCCACAATATTAACCCAGTGTGCCGTCAACGAGATGTAGCGGCCTTGCCCACAAGCACTTGTCCACGTGTCTGTGGTTAGGTGGACCTTGGGTGAAACAGCGTTGTTCAGGGCACGTGTGATGTTTTGTGACACGTGGTTATGCAACGCGGGGACGGCACACCGGGAGAAATAGTGGCGGCTGGGGACCGAGTAACGTGGGACAGCTGCCGCCATCAGGTCACGGAATGCTTCAGTCTCCACCAGCCTAAAAGGCAACATTTCCAGCGCAAGCAGTCGCGAAATGTTAGCATTTAGAACTGTGGCATGTGGGGTGTTGGCAGTGTATTTGCGCCTGCGTTCAAAGGTTTGCTGAATGGATAACTGAACGCTGCGCTGGGACAAGGACGTGCTTGATGATGGTGTTCTTTCTGCGTAGGCAACTGCAGGTGCAGGAGTGGAGGAGGCTTGTTCGCAGGCAGCATGGACAGAGGATTGGCTTGCATGCACAACCAGCGAAGACGTAGCAGTGACATCAGCAAGCACTGCTCCTCGACTCTGTTGTACTTCCCACAAAGTCGGGTGCTTGGCTGACATGTGCCTGATCATGCTGGTGGTGGTCAGGCTGCTAGTTTTGGTACCCCTGCTGATGCTGGCACGGCAGGTGTTGCAAATGGCCTTTTTTGAATCATCTGGATCCAACTTAAAAAACTGCCAGACTCGGGAAGACCTAACATTTGTACAGGCACCTTGTGTCGTCGTGTTGTTCCGGGGAACGGTTGCCTGACTTCTGCCTGGGGCCACCACCCTGCTTCTTACTGCCTGTTGTGATGCTACGCCTCCCTCCCCCTGTGCACTGCTGTCCTCGCTCTGCATATCCTCCTGCCAGGTTGGGTCAGTTACTGGATCATCCACCACGTCGTCTTCCTCTTCCGCACCCTGCTCCTCCTCCTGACTTGCTGACAATTGTGTCTCATCATCGTCCACCACTTGTTGAGACACGTTGCCAACTTCGTGAGAACGTGGCTGCTCAAATATTTGGCCATCTGTACAGACGATCTCCTCATGACCCACTTCAATATGAGCTGGCGAGAGGCCAGAATGTGTGAATGGAAACGTGAACAGCTCTTCCGAGTGTCCAAGTGTGGGATCATTAATGTCCGAGGAGGACGTGTACTCAGCCTGGTGGTAGGAAGGAGGATCAGGTTCAGAAATGTGCGGTGCAGTATCACGGCTACTGACACTTGACCGTGTGGAAGACAGAGTGTTTGTGGTGGTGCCAATCTGACTGGAAGCATTATCTGCTATCCAACTAACAACCTGTTGACACTGGTCTTGGTTCAAGAGCGGTGTACTGCTGCGGTCCCCAAGAATTTGGGACAGGACGTGCGAGCGACTAGATGTGGCCCTTTGTTGTGGCGAAATTAGAGCTTGCCCACGACCTCGGCCTCTGCCTGCACCACCATCACGTCCACTTCCTTGTTCCTTGCCAATGCCCTTGCGCATTTTGCAATGCTGTGCACTGCTGACGTGTATATTCACTACTTGTGCGTTATATCAAAGTGTGTGGAAATTGCACACAAGTGCACCTGTACGCTGCCACCAACAGGCACACACGTGCGGTTTTAAAAACCAAGCACGGACGCAATAAGAACCTAACAGGTTTTTTTGGGGAGCGACAATTACAGACAAGTCAGACACTATCTGGACTGTTTTACACTGTGTACACCAGCCCCAGATATGATGAAGGCTGGTATACGGTCACCACTACCCTGCCTGCCTGCCTGCCTGTATACTGGTACAATAGTCCTGACAAGGACTCTTTTGGTCACTAGCCTGTATTCAGACCTGGCTATACCCTGCCTGTATATAGCAACAGTAGTCCTGAGAAGGACTCTGCTACTGTACTCCGACCTGGCTATACCCTGCCTGCCTGTATACAACTAGAATAGTCCTGAGAAGGACTTTTGGTCACACTGTTTGCAGCCCTGCAACTGAAAAAGCTATAAAGGGCCGCAAAGCTTTCCCTGAATCAGCGACACTCTCCCTGCACTCACTGTCTGGATAGCTGTGAGCAGAGCACAGCGCGCCGGCCGATATAAAGGCTCGGTCACGCTGTGCAGGCCGGCCAATCACTGCAATTCCACAACTGACAGGGCTGTGGCATTGCAGTGGTCTGCCAGCCAATCCCTGCATGAGGGCTGGCTCTCAAAAGAGCGCCAACATGCAGAAATGAAGACCACGAGTACAGCACGAGTATCGCGAGATTACTCGGTCCCCGCCGAGCAGCCCGAGTACAGCGATACTCGTGCGAGTACCGAGTAGTGACAAGCATGCTCGCACATCACTAGAAATAAACATTTCTAACATGCAAAAACAAAACCCCAAAAAATAGTGACCAATATAGCCACCTTTCTTTATGATGACACACAACAGCCCACCATCCATAGATTCTGTCAGTTGCTTGATCTGTTTACGATCAACATTGCGTGCAGCAGCCACCACAGCCTTCCAGACACTGTTCCGAGAGGTGTACTGTTTTCCCTCCCTGTAGGTCTCACATTTTATGAGGAACCACAGGTTCTCTATGGGGTTCAGATCAGGTGAACAAGGGAGCTATGTCATTATTTTTTCATCTTTTAGACTTTTACTGTCCAGCCACGCTGTGGAGTAGTTGGATACATGTGATGGAGCATTGTCCTGCATGAAAATCATGTTTTTCTTGAACGATACTGACTTCTTCCTGTATCACTGCTTGAAGAAGTTGTCTTCCAGAAACTGGCAGTAAGTCTGGGAGTTGAGCTTCACTCCATCCTCAGCCCGAAATGGTCCCACAAGTTCATCTTTGATGATACCAGCCCATACCAGTACCCCACCTCCACCTTGATGGCGTCTGAGTCGGAGTAGAGCTTTTGAGCCTTTGGCCCATCCATCTGGCCCATCAAGAGTCACTCTCATTTCATCAGTCTATAAAACCTTTGAAAAATTAGTCTTAAGATATTTCTTAGCCCAGTCTTGACATTTTAGCTTATGTTTCTTGTTCAAAGGTGGTTGTTTTTCAGCCTTCATTACCTTGGCCATGTCCCTGAGTATGGCACAACTTATGCTTTATGATACTCCAATAACGTAGCAGCTCTCAAATATGGCCAAACTAGTGGCAAATGGCATCTTGGCAGGTTCACGCTTGATTTTCCTCAATTCATGGGCAGTTATTTTGCACCTTTTTTGCCCAACACGCCTCTTGCGACCCTGTTGGCTATTTGCCATGAAACGCTTGATTGTTCGGTGATCATGCTTCAAAAGTTTGGCAATTTCAAGACTGCTGCATCCCTGTGCAAGACATCTCACAATTTTGGACTTTTGAGAGCTCGTCAAATCTCTCTTCTGACTCATTTTGCCAAAGGAAAGAAGTTGCCTAATAATTATACACCTTATATAGGGTGTTGATGTCATTACACCATACCCCTCCTCATTACAGAGATGCACATCACTTGATTTACTTAATTGGTAGTTGGCTCTCAAGCCTATACAGCTTGGAGTAGGACAACATGTATAAAAGTATCATGTGATCAAAATACTAATTTGCCTAATTAGTTTTCACGCAGTGTATTTCCATTTTGGGCACAATTAGAAACAGCAGTTCAAACTGGCAGTGGCATTCTTTTGTATTATTATTTTTTTCTTTTTCTTACATTTTAATTTATTTTATACATTGTGCTTTCCAAAACTACATACAAAAACTTTGAGGGGAAGTTTAAAATTAAAATTAATTTAAATTAATTACTGATTTACCCTGTAACTGTCATGATCATATTAGCACCAGTTACAATCAAAGACTTCTCATGAGCTGCTCCAATGCTCTGGAACACACTACCAAGAACATTTCAATTAATTCCCAACATCCACACCTTTAAGAGGGCCCTAAAAACGCATTTATTTAGACTAGCCTATTACCTCACCTCCCTCATCTATCTAGTCCCATTCTGCCCTTTTTAAATTTACTTCCAATTCTTGTGCCCTTGTCCTTCTGGTTGCTTTCCTCTTCATGTACTTATTTACATTCTGTACTTGTGTAAATTCTGTCTGGAGACCGGTCCACGCAGCTGGTTTTGAATCTCCTATTACCGTATATTCATGGCTGTATATATGACAAGTTTTTTTTGCCCCCCAATTCACCTTTTGTGCCTACCCTATTTCCTCATAGACTGTAAGCTTACGAGCAGGGCCCTCACTCCTCTTGGTACCTGAATTTTGTTATTTTGTAATGTCTCATATTGTCTGTACATGTCCCCTCTGAATTGTAAAGCGCTGCAGAATATAATGGTGCTATATAAATAAAAATTCTTCTTCTTCTTATTATTATTATTAAAGTTCAGCCTCCTGGCTGCACTGTAGGGCGTATCTGTGTCCACTTGCTCCCAGCGCCGTGCAATCGCATAACTTCTAGAGCATAGAAGGAAGTGCTGTGAGTGCTTTCTAAACTGTTTACACAACACTTGTTCAGTACTGTGTATCTCAGGAAGGCAGAGATGGTAATTAATTATCTCTGCCTTCTCTATAGAAATTTTTTTTCTGTGTCTGATAGCCAACTGTACATTAGTGAGGCTATATGATCTTCATACTGTTGCTTACACTATAAACATGCACAAAATTGTTGTGTGGGCTATTTCAACATTGTAAGATTGTCATGTGGGCTGTTTCAACATTGTAAGATTGTCATGTGGGCTATTTTGACATTGTGAGATTGTCATGTGGGCTGTTTCGACATTGTAAGATTGTCATGTGGGCTGTTTCAACATTGTAAGATTGTCATGTGGGCAGTTTCGACATTGTAAGATTGTCATGTGGGCTGTTTCGACATTGTAAGATTGTCATGTGGGCTGTTTCAACATTGTAAGATTGTCATGTGGGCTGTTTCCATGTTGTAAGATTGTCATGTGGGCTGTTTCAATATTGTAAGATTGTCATGTGGGCTGTTTCGATGTTGTAAGATTGTCATGTGGGCTGTTTCCATGTTGTAAGATTGTCATGTGGGCTGTTTCAATATTGTAAGATTGTCATGTGGGCTGTTTCGATGTTGTAAGATTGTCATGTGGGCTGTTTCAACATTGTAAGATTGTCATGTGGGCAGTTTCGACATTGTAAGATTATCATGTGGGCTGTTTCGACATTGTAAGATTGTCATGTGGGCTGTTTCGATGTTGTAAGATTGTCATGTGGGCTGTTTCAAGGTTGTAAGATTGTCATGTGGGCTGTTTCGATGTTGTAAGATTGTCATGTGGGCTATTTCGATGTTGTAAGATTGTCATGTGGGCAGTTTCGACATTGTAAGATTGTCATGTGGGCTGTTTCGACATTGTAAGATTGTCATGTGGGCTGTTTCGATGTTGTAAGATTGTCATGTGGGCTGTTTCGACATTGTAAGATTGTCATGTGGGCTGTTTCGACATTGTAAGATTGTCATGTGGGCTGTTTCGACATTGTAAGATTGTCATGTGGGCTGATTCGACATTGTAAGATGTCATGTGAGCAGTTTCGACATTGTAAGATTGTCATGTGGACTGTTTCGATGTTGTAAGATTGTAATGTGGGCAGTTTCGACATTGTAAGATTGTCATGTGGGCTGTTTCGACATTGTAAGATTGTCATGTGGGCAATTTCGACATTGTAAGATTGTCATGTGGGCTGTTTCGATGTTGTAAGATTGTCATATGGGCAGTTTTGACATTGTAAGATTGTTATGTGGGCTGTTTTGATGTTGTAAGATTGTCATGTGGGCTGTTTCGGCGTTGTAAGATGTTGCGCTGTCCGCAAATAGTTAAGGAATTAATCAACACATCACTATGGACTCAAAATCACAATATTATATGGACACTCTCTCTATAATTGCTGTAAAATGTGGCATTTGTCGGAACTTGGTAAAATTTAGTGTTAGAATTGTATGGAATATCACAAAAGCGTGGGAAGTTGCTAGAGATGGATTCATGGCAATAAAAAGCCTTACATTTAAATGAAGATTTATCATTTTAGATTAAATAGAAGCTCTGCACTTAATGATATCATTTTTAGGTTCTTTCCGTAATGTGGATTATGTAAAAAACATTGTTAGGTTTTAAAAACATTATTATAAAATCACATTTGTTGTGTAAAACGATGGCTATGCAATATGCCATTTCTACAGTTGTTGGAAATCACCTTTTGTAGCCATTATTTCTCTGCAATCAGAAGTTTAGTTGAGATTAATAGTAAGCGGCCACTGAAGCATTGCAATGTATAAGGCGTGGCCACAAACAATAGCTCAGTAACCGCTTCCTAATGAGATGCTGATTGATGGATGTGTCAGTCATTATCTCACAATTATTTATAGGTCTAAAATCTTCCCTTGTCCTTCCAGCATCATTATATGAAGGAAATAGATTCCAGCGCCTTCTTCCTTATATTTAATATACCCATGCTTGTACCGGTTCATGTTCTGCCATTATTTAAAGCTAAAGGCATTTTACAATACCTAATAAGTAAAGCTCCAACTTTTCTTAAACTGTCAGCTTTTGCTGATATGAAATATTTCACTACTTCTTATATAACAAGCACATCAAAATAATATTATTCTCTGAATTTTTTTTCTTTTGGAACAATAAGAGACTAAAGAGAAAAGGCTAAAAAGTCATCCATCTCATAAGGATGAATAATTTGGATAATTTTTAAAAGTAGTAAATATTTATAAATAAAGTACTAATACTAATTCCGATCCTCAGCCCATACAGCCAGTATATTGTGCAGCATTTGGATTATAGATCTGGCTTTGCTGTATGAATAAGTACTTCTAATGCATTCACGTCAAGGCTTTCTTGTTGACCATTAGGTAATTAAAGGTTTTATTTTGCCTTCTCGGCCCCACACAATACATTGTCTTTGTCACAGCACAAGCAGGGCTGCCCACAGTTCAAGCACAATGAAGCAATCCATTTATTTTGCTGGTGAATTGCAGCACAGGGAGAGGTGGTCAGTGTTGAAGTTTATCACTGTCTTGTCCCTTTGGCAGAGGCAGAGTATTCACACACCCTCTGCCCCAGTACACAAATGTCAGTCTTTTTGCAGGCTGCTGTTTCTCTTTTGAAGATGCCGATGGTGTCTCTGATCCCCTAATCCATTTATCCAGTTTCATGAGTGCATTGGCTGACTACAAGCACAATGGCGAAACCCAGCTGGAAACAACAAGTCAGTGAGTGCCGGCTGCACACCCACAAATGCCTGACACCACTTTAAGCTGTGTTTCTGCTGCTTGTTTCATCAACAATGGCGTGAATGGCATCCACATACTTTATAGACATTTTAACAGAAGTTTCAGCTTGCTTTATAACCTGCTGTAAAGCGCTATTATTTTGACGATGATAATACATGACATAAAGGAGGTTTGTAAGAAATAAAAAGGCAACTTTTGCAATTGAATAGCACATGCGGATCAAGAAGAATGAGGATTTTAAATTCTGAACAAATTGGGGGTTTATGCAATAGGGATGTCTGAAAGAACTGATTTAGTACAAGGCCGGGTTTATATTTTTGTAATATACCAAAATGGCTGCCATATTTTAAGCACATCTCCCGGATTGTGTGAAAAAGTAATTATAAGGTGATGTGGAGAATGCTAAAAAGATCTAACAATGCAGTGATTAACATTTTTATGAATAAAATTAATCACGCATTAACTCGGCAGCTCAATACATCTGAATACCAAATGTTACATAGTCGACCCCCTCCCTCCCCGCCTTCTCCTGTTTTACACCCAAGAATTCTGGAGGCAGAATTGACCCACATCAAACACATTGCTACTTGGAATTTCACACTATTTAAGGGGGATAATGTAATCTCATGCAGAATAAGAAATCATGCCACAAGATTATGGCAGTGTTTATATTAACACCTTCAAAGCCAGCCCAAACGATCTTAGGGTGCGCGGAGAGCGTTGCTCATGATCCACCGGACTCCAGCCTTTCAAGTGTAAAAACGCTGATGGTGGAATTTCAATTAATGTTGCTCTGTGTATAAACACTTTATTGCTAAATGATGCTCTTTGGCTTTTTTTTTAAAAGCACCCACTGAGTAAAGCTTATTAGGCTTTAAGATGGGAGCTTACCCATTATTAAAATTTCCACTGTGTCAGATAATAAAATGTGATTTCTCCTCTTCTGTTTTTTTTTCTAATCTCCTGCCACTGTGGTTTTGGGATTATTCCAGCAGGCTGTACAAAGGAAAGCGAAGTCATCTGAAGTGTCACTCTACAGCTGTGGCAAAGTAACAGAATTTCCATTTTGTTGATGCTCCCAGCACATGTGGGGAGCAGAAGGTGATATCAAAGAAGCTGTTCTTTTTCAGTTCTGCACATTATTTTTCACTGCTGTGGTGAATCTCTCTGAGCTCTGTGAACCAATAAAACAACGGTCCCTGTTTGAGTTGATATATTAATATTTACTGAGGATTTGCAAGGTCGGGGCTAAATGTCAGCAGATTGCTGGGGTAGTACTGTGGGGAATAATTAAATAACTCTCGCAGCATATCAGCCGCCTAACATCTGTATTAACCTTCTTTTTTAAACACTGGCTTGAAATATTACCGTTTTTTTTCTTTCCTTTTTCGATCCTGAGAAATTATTTAGAAGAACTTTATTACTTTAGGACTATTCTGGGAGAAATTGCATTTGACAGCGGTGAGTTTGCTGGCAGATGTTAGTTGTGGAGGTTATGTTGTGTGAATTATCACCAAGCTGTTAGTATCCTCACCTGCTCTTCCATCAATTCATCTTGACTAGACTGCGAAACATAATAATATGCTGTAACTGTATGATGTCCATATGATTTGGAACACTTGCAAAAGAGACTTTTGGGCTTTTGAAATAGAATAACACATTCGTGTTGTTATATGTCTGTCTTTTTCTTACATCTATCAGGAGTTCCTTCCCTCTGTTAATATTTGGCCAAGTCACACAGAAGCTTTCCTTTTTTTTGTTTGTTTAAAGATGACCTGCCTTATCCCCCTGGTGTAAAAATACCGCATGGAAATGAATTACGTACTTCTGTGTACATGCGGCACAGATGTGTTCAGTTTTTGGAACTGATGTGCGAGTTTCAACACAATTCTGCACTGGAATGAAATAAATGGAAAACAGAGTCTCCTGACTCCATGAAATCATATATTATAGAGTCGGATTTTAGTGATTCTAACAAAACTGCACAAAGGGATATTTAATTACTCGATCATCTTCTATTTTCACATTTGCACTTTTATTTTCATTGCTTTGCTTTCATTGCTTTGTCTAATGCTTTTCACTTTTGTACATCAGTATTCACAAAATGATGTTTAACTACTCGATCATCTTCTATTTTCACATTTGCACTTGCAATTTATTGCTTTGACTAGTGCCTTTCACTTTTGTACATCATTATTCACAAAATGATATTTAATTACTTGATCATCTTCTATTTTCACATTTGCATTTTTATTTTCATTGCTTTGCTTTCATTGCATTGTCGTCAGTATGCACAAAATTATATTTAATTACTTGATCAGCTATTTTCACATTTGCACTTTCACTTTTATTGCTTTGCCTAATGCTTTTCACTTTTGTACATCAGTATTCACAAAATGATCTTTAACTACTCGATCATCTTCTATTTTCACATTTGCACTTGCAATTTATTGCTTTGACTAGTGCCTTTCACTTTTGTACATCATTATTCACAAAATGATATTTAATTACTCGATCATCTTCTATTTTCACATTTGCATTTTTATTTTCATTGCTTTGCTTTCATTGCATTGTCGTCAGTATGCACAAAATTATATTTAATTACTTGATCAGCTATTTTCATATTTGCACTTGCACTTTTATTGTTTTGCCTAATGCTTTTCACTTTTGTACATCAGTATGCACAAAATTATATTTAATTACTTGATCATCTTCTATTTTCACATTTGCACTTATATTTTAATTGCTTTGCTTTCATTGCTTTACCTTTTGCTTTTACTCATTGCTTTTACTTTTGTACATCAGTATGCAGAAAATGATGTTTAATTACTCGATCAGCTATTTTCATGTTTGCACTTGCACTTTTATTGCTTTGACTACAACCTTTTACTTTTGTACATTAGTATGTATTCATTTAGAAAAAGTTCCAAGGTAGTAGGGGATCCAGCACATGTGAACAGCTAACATCCATGTTTATTCCAAAATTGTTAAAAACATATTCACCAGTGTAAATGTCAGGCAAGGTCTATAGGAGATGGCATCAATAAAAGGTTATATTAAAAGAAACCAATATCTATATATATATAAGTTCTGAAAAATAATCAGATTGCAATTTATGATCCAAAAGAATACATATACAGTGTATGAATATAATTGTTTTTTGTTTCCTCAGCAAACTGTAGAGTTTTGGATTCTATTATTTTAAAACATTTTATTGATACTTAACCCCTTCTTAGGTATAGTGGTAAATGCTAACATTTGCAGTGCCTGTAGCCACCACCAGAGGGGGCCTATGAGCGGACAGCATTATGTTTATACAGTAAAAGGGTCTTGAAAGATTATACAAAATCTGCAGTATAGTAGGAGATAGTCTAAAACAAAGAAATAACACAGCTTGAATCTCCCCGACACCAGGTTTTTGTGGGCCCCAGGTGAAAAAGTCTCAGTTGGCCCCACTGCACAGGTAAGTGCACATACAGGAATATATACATATACATATTTGAAGACAAATTCACAAACATACATATAAACACACACACACACACACACACACACACACACACACACACATATATATATATATATATATATATATATATATATATATCTACATATATATATATATACACACACACACACACATGCACAGTACACTGACATAACTAGATTCACATTATACATGCACACACAGACACATTAAGAGATATTTTTAAACTGGGGAAGCCGGCAGCAGCCTCACTCACATCCTCTGCTTGTCTCCATCCAGCTCCTCCAGGACATGTGGCTGTGCAGAGTGCGCTGCATCACAGCCATCACTTTAACAGACATGGCTGTGAGACTGCTGTATACATCACAGGAGAGGCTGAGGCTACAGTATATACATCATAAGAGATGCTAGGGTCTACAGTATATACATGACAGGAGGAGCTGGTCGCTACAGTATATACATGACAGGAGGGGCTGGGAGCTACAGTATATACATGACACAAGGGGCTGGGGCTACAGTATATACATGACAGGAGGGCCTGGGGCCTAAAGTATATACATGACAGGAGGACTTGGAGGCTACAGTGTATACATCAAGGTGGAGGTAGTAGGATACAGTATATACATGACAGGGGGGTTGGAGGCTACAGTATATACATCACAGTGGAGGCTGGGGGCTACAGTATATACATTACAGGGGAGGCTGTATATACATCAAAGGAGGTGCTGTGGGCATAAAGATTACTGGGGGGGCATACACGTTGATGAATGGCATACATGTTGCTGAGCGTCAAACACATTACTGGGGCATAGACATTACTGGGGTAATACACATTACTAGGGTGTATACACATTACTGTAAGGGAGACACATTACTTGGGGGCATAGATGTTACTTGGAAGCAGGGACGTTACTGGGATGTATAGACATTACTGGGTGCATAGATGTTACTGGGACACATATGTTACTGGGGGCATAGATGTAAATATGCATCAGTTCTTCAGTTTTCTAAATCTTTATGCAGTCATTTAATGGGAACTCTTGATCACTGTAATTGTGGAGGGCATTATTACAGTCACTTATAATGTATAATCATTAAATGCTTTCATTTCATAGCAATCTAAAAGTTTGAATTTTTTACTGCTACTATACTGTATGTTACATTGCTAATACATATTGTCATCCCCTCTTTTCACTAAGTACTCCAAGGACTGCCACCAGAAATATACAGGACTTATACAGAAAAAGAATGTGCTCCCACTGATGTATAGCCATAATATAACACTACTAAGTGCTAGCCGATGTTTTTAAGGGGTGTAACTGGGCCCATGCTGGAAGGGGGCCGCTGATGACAGGGCTGGATGTGCATCCTCAGGCATACATTCAGCTGAAATGTATTGCAGCTTTCTGCACCAGAATACATACCACCGGCCAATCAGCAAATGTTGGTGTGCCCATCATTGGTGTGCATGACAGTGACATCAGGCGCTGACCATTGCTGGCACGCCAAAGTTAGCTGCCATCTTCTGCACCAGCTATAAAATAGGACCCCACACCTCATTGTAGCAGAGCAGGGTTAGAAGATTTTTTTTTAAAATATATTAGAGAAAAATGGAGGACATTATTATTGGAAGGGGCCAAGGACAGGGGAAACATTGTACAAGAAGGGGTCCAGGAGCCTTAAGTCCAATTCACTGTCCTAAAGGGGTGGAGCCTGGCAGAGGGAGTGTGGGAGGAGTCAGTGGGGTAGTTGGAGAACCAGTCAGAACCAGCCAGTTCTAGTCAGAGAGAGATTTCAGTCAGAGTGAGTGACAGTTGACAGGAGTCCAGTCAGAAGGAGAAAGAGGCTGTAGCTCATGGTGAAGACCCTGGGGTCCTGCTAGACCCAGGTGACACCGAGAGAAGGGGTTCCAGAGTGCCAAAGATGGGCGAGAGGCTTTCGTGGGCTTGTTCCACCAAGAACCCTGGGGTGGAGGAATCTGGCTGCAATAAAGGGGATGGTCCCCAGGCCAAAGAAAGAGAGACATTTCTTTTGGCAATCCGACAGCCCGGGTGATTGCTGTAGGCACCCGAGGCCACAATCTGCTACCTATCCTCTACAAGGAAGGCTTAAAAAAGACCACAGTCAGCCACCCTTTAGACAGGGCTTGGTGGCGAAGGCGCAGGACAGTCCAGTGAAGGTCAGCGCTAAAGAGACAGCCAGGAAAGGCACATTGAGGGGTGCACCGGTACTGACCCTTGACCTGTTCGGGATCGGCGGAGGCCCACAACAGTGAATCCTGGCACACCACGGGGAAACGGTCAGCTGCAGTTTTGTAACAAACTGTGAGTAAACATCTTGACTGCAAAGACTTGTGTCATCTGCTTCTTCCTGCGCCCCATCCATTTCCATCAGAGACCTTCCTAACGGTTGCCCCGGGGTACTGCTCCACCTGTGGGGAGCAAGATCACCTCAGCTGCGCCATCAACAACTGCCTCGGGGAACCCTCAGCGCAGCGGCGGCCCACATAGCTGCAAAAACCACAGGTGGCATCTCGAACTTCATCTTGTTCAACAGACACTGCCAGTTTCACAGAGCCGGACCCCCGCAACCGCTGACATCCCCAAACTAGTACGGTCCAGATCCGAGTGCCCCCGGCCCTGGGGCGGGCGTGTTAATTTTATAGTATCACGAACTCTACGAGAGCCCATATATCTGACCATATGCATGTGGGGATGCAAATTTTGCATATTTTCATCCTGTAGAAGAAAACAGTGAAGGTTTCTATTCTAGGACTATTAACAAAAGTTGTAAAAATTGTCAGTAACTGATACAAAAAGTATCTAAAAGATCATTCTTTTTACTGTTCAATGATGATTTTATGTGGCTCAAATACCCATTTAACTTGAACCATTTTTAAGTGTGCATATCTAAGCACAATCTCCTGGTGTCTTGGGTATTGTTTCAGTCTTTCAGTTCCAGAGTATTCATTGTTAAAATAGGCAGGATATATTAATCATGGCACTTAAGAGTTCAGGAATGATTTTGTTGTTGAGCTGTTACATGGATGGACAAACAAGAAGACACCGACATGCTAACTTTGACTTGTGTGTATTTCAGTAGGCATATAAAACAATTCCTACATACTAGCTAGAGCTCACAGCTCATCTGCATGGAGAAAGTAAATTAAGCAGCATACTTTATACCTGAAAAAGTACATGCGTAATGGATTTAATTCTGAAGCCTTCTAAATGCCTGGAAGTTAGAGAGTAATAACAGAATTTCTTAATAATGATGATTAATAAGACACACATTTCCATCAGAGGCCTTACTAACGGTTGCCCCGGGGTCCCGCTCCACCTGTGGGGAGCAAGATCACCTCAGGTGCGCTATCACCAACTGCCCCGGGGAACCCGCAGCACAGCGGCGGCCCACATAGCCGCAAAAACCACAAGTAGCGTCACAAAATTCATCTTATTCAAAAATACAACTCCAATCCTGATCTCATTCTCCCTTTATTATTGAGACACCGCCAGGGTCACGGAGCCGGACCCCTGCCACCACTGACATCCCCGACTAGTCCGGCCCGATTCCGAGTGCCCACGGCCCTGGAGCGGGCGCATCATCTTTGGCGTCACGAACAGGATCATCATGCCCTGTTTAACCGGGTACTGTGCGCCTAAGTAACGTGTGCCTAGTATTGACTTTAGTAAACTTTGAATGAAGCCGCCATTAATTTACCACAGAAATTAAACTGTATCATATGCTACAGAAGTTAAACTACGTCATACAGAGAGCAGTTGAAAAAGAGCGTGAGAATAAGCACCGCCCCCGTGCTCTGCCAAGGACTGATGAATACTGTGTGCTAATGGACTGGACTTATAATAAATTATCACTGTGGTGGTCAGTGAAAGTAACAGTCAAGATGTGGAAAGCTGTGGACAGAGGACATCCACTCTTAGTGGGCTGGGTAATGGTTTGGCTCCAACAAGCTGGACCCACCCCAACTCCGCCCCTGGAAGAAAGAAAATCCCGTCAGGGGAGTGAAAGGTCAACGGGTGGTGAGTGCTCCAGACAAGTGATGGCCAGCGTTGACCGGGATGACCTGATAACAGCATGGCAGCGACCAATCTACCTGATACACTGGAAGGTGCCCTGGATCCACAACCAGTCCCTAACCCGAGCTTCCTGGTCGAGGAGGTGAAGAGGCTGGAGAAGCGTTTGCTGAGGCTCGAGGTGAAAGCCAAGCAGCGAGCCATGGAGATGGCAGAACCGGGGCATGCGCCAGTAAGCCAGGCGGCAAGAAGCATCCCTAGCTGCAGCGTCAGAGACTGGTAAGCAGACGACTCCAGCAGCTCTGCAAGGCCCAGACACCCTCGTAGGGCCCCTTCCCAGTCCTCCGGCCCGAGGACCCGATGCAGCATCACCCTGCACCCCATAGGATGACTTACCGGTCAGCGATCAAGGGCTGGCAATCCCACTGCGACCTGTCCTGACCCAGACAGCCACTGAGGTCCTTTGTAGGCGGCAGTTGATCTGGTACCGAACGGAAAGGGAGCAGCGGAGGGCTCAGTGGGAACAAAAAGAAGCTAGTAACCTGGCAAACAAGCAAAGGCTGCGCAATGCCAGATGATCTTACCGTGGCCCAGTGAGACAGGGCCAAGTCCTGAACTTCAACCTGGAGACAGGATGGGGTTTCATCAGAGAACCAGGACTGAGGAGAGATGTCTTTGTGTCCCGGAGGGATATCGAAGCCCACTTACAAAGGGGTCACCTGGATCGGGATGTATACCCGGGTGATAGAGTGGAATACACCCGCCAGATGGGTGCATGCAGGTGGTACGCCATGGGCATACATGTTCACCGGGAGGATGCAGCAACAGAGGAGACCTTCCACAGCAGCTCCGCAGTAGCAGAGTCCCAACATCAATGAACTCAGACAATGCTTTCAACAGAATACCTGGTGCCTAGAGCCATGCCAGAACAGGATCCCAACCTGTGAAATAACGGGATCCCAATATGTAAATAGCCCCTTTGTTCTTTTTGATGAAATCATCCTGATTTTTCCCTAGCCCCTTTGTTCTTTTCGAAGATGTTACCCTGATTCCTCTCTCTGTTTATATCTGATAAAGATGGACAACCGGGCCACTGAACTATGGGTGGTCTGAACTAAAATGTAAATAGTTGACGTTTATGTCTATTTATATGCTTTTTTTTAAGAGATTGATAAAAAGTTGGTGGACATGTGGGCCAAAGGACTATGTCTGGCCAGGACTCCACCTTGTAAAAAGTTATGTTTGCAAGGTTAAAGAAAATGCCTCTCATAAAGGGATGAAATGTTATATGTTAACCTGTTACAGCATTTAAAAATTTTGCAGCTAATTGTCACTGTGTTTTGTGTTCCAGCCCGCGGATGTGCTGGGATTTGCTGTGGGGGAGTGTGGCGCCCCTGAAGCTTCCGTCACCAAAGAGGTACTGCACCTCTGGCTGTGGTATCTCATCCTGGGTAGGAGGGGGGTCATCTACCGGTTCACAGACAAAACCTGCACACACCAATTGTTAGGTCTGACACCGGTTCAGGGTTTAAGGCAGATACTCCATTAATGCTGAGAAGCAGCGACCAGTATACCTGGTTATGGAGCCTTAAGTCCCATTCACTGTCTTGAAGGGGTGGAGCCTGGCAGAGGGAGTGTGGAAGGAGTCAGTGGGTTAGTTGGAGAACCAGTCAGAACGAGCCAGTTCTAGTCAGAGAGAGATTTCAGTCAGATTGAGTGACAGTTGACAGGAGTTCAGTCAGAATGAGTAAGAGGCTGTAGTTCATGGTGAAGACCCTGGGGTCCTGCTAGACCCAGGTGACACCAAGAGAAGGGGTTCCAGAGTGCCACGGATGTGCGAGATGGCTTGTTCCACCAACAACACCGGGGTGGAGGAATCTGGCTGCAATAATGGGGATGGTCCCCAGGCAAAAGGAAGAGAGAAATTTCTTTTGGCAATCCGACAGCCCGGGTGATTGCTGTAGGCACCCGAGGCCATAACCTGCTACCCAACCTCTGTAAGGGAGGCTTAAAAAGGACCACGGTCAGCCACCCTTTAGTCAGGGCTCTGTGGTGAAGGCGCCGGAAAGTCCAGTGAAGGTCAGCGCTAAAGAGATGGCCAGGAAAGGCACATTGAGGGGTGCACCGGTACTGACCCTTGACCTGTTTGGGATCGGCAGAGGCCCACAACAGTGAATCCTGGCCCACCACGGGGAAACCGGTCAGCTTCAGTTTTGGAACAAACTATGAGTAAACATCTTGACTGCAAAGCCTCGTGTCATCTGATTTTTCCTGTGCCCCATTCATTTCTACCAGAGACCTTCCTAACCGTTGCCCCAGGGTCCCGCTCCACCTGTGGGGAGCAAGATCACCTCAGCTCTGCCATCACCAACTGCCCCAGGGAACCCGTCACGCAACAGCGGCCCACATAGCCGCAAAGACCACAGGTGGCATCACGAACTTCATCTTATTCAAAAATACAACTCCCATCATCATCTCATCCTCCCTTTATTATTGAGACACCGCCAGGGTCACGGAGCCAGACCCCAGCCACCGGTGACATCCCCGGACTAGTCCGGCCCGGTTCCAAGTGCCCCCGGTCCTGGAGTGGGCGGGTCATCTTTATAGTATCTCGAACTCTACGAGGGCCCATATATCTGACCAACATGCATGTGGGGGTGCAAATTTTGCAGATTTTTACCCTGTGGAAGTAAACATGGAAGGTTTCTTTTCTAGGATTATTAAGTGGTAAAAATTGTGAGTAACTGATACAAAAATTATCTAAAAGATCATTCTTTTTACTGTTCAATGATGACTTGATGTGGCTCAAATACCCATTTAACTTGAACCATTTTAAGTGTGCATGTCTAAGCACAATCTCCTGGTGTCTTGGGTATTGTTTTAGTCTTTCAGTTCTAGAGTATTCATTGTTAAAATAGGCAGGATATATTAATCATGGCACTTAAGAGTTCAGGAATGATTTTGTTGTTGAGCTGTTACATGGATGGACGAACAAGAAGACACCGACATGCTAACTTTCACTTGTGTGTATTTCAGCAGGCATATAAAACAATTCCTACATACTAGCTAGAGCTCACAGCTCATCTGCATGGAGAAAGTAAATTAAGCAGCATACTTTATACCTGAAAAAGTACATGCGTAACGGATTTAATTCTGAAGCCTTCAAAATGCCTGGAAGTTAGAGAGTAACAACAGAAATTCTTAATAATGATGATTAGTAAGAGCTCAAGTGAGACATTGAGAAATATATAAGTGTGATCAATTTTCTTAAAGGGAACCTGTCAGGTCCAATATGTACCCAGAACCTCTAGCAGTTCTGGGTGCATATTTTTAATTCCTGCCTAACTGTCCCTGTATACACTAGCATAGATAAAGGGATATTTAGAAAAAGCATTTCTAAAGATCTTTTACCGTATGCTAATGAGTGTGCGGACTAGTCCCCTGGGCATTAATTCCCCTCACTAGTCGGCCCCATTAGCATGTTGGTACGCCCCTATGGGTGTGCTAACATACTAATGAATGCGCAGCGTCAGAGGATGATCTCACTCACCTCTCCGCTGCCATCACCTCCCGACATTGGATTTTGGCTCAGTGCCCATGACCCTGGACTTCGGGTCATGCGCACTACTTCAGTTTGAAGCCAGGACGCGTACACCTGGCTTCATACTGTGCATGACCTAACTCCGGGGTCATGCTCACTGAGCCGAAATCCAGCATCAGGTGGGGATGGCGGCAGAGAGGCGAGTGAGATCATCCTCTGACGCTGCACATTCATTAGCATTGTTACCACACCCACAGGGACGTACTAACATGTTAATGGGGCCGACTAGCTAGGCCATCTAATGCCCAGGGGACTAGTCCCTGCGCTCATTAGCATACGATAAAATCTCTTTAGAATACTTTTTATAATGATCCCTTAAGCTATGCTACTAGATACAGGCACGGTTAGGCAGGGATTAGCAATATACACAAGGAACTGCTCGTGGTATTGGACTTCCCTTTTTTAGTCATGATTTACAGATCGCTGGTTAGAACAAAAATGACTTAAATGACTATACAACCAAAATGTTGCACTCAAAGGAGGAAAAAGACTTCAAATGTCTATTCACTCAGTAGATGAAATTTTATACTGGATAAATAAATACATATTTAGCTTATTCCTTCCTTGGAATGATGTGACTTTGAATACTTGGCTGTGTAAAGCCCTATAAAAGTAACTAACAGCCTGATTTGGGCCTATTTCTATGTAGAATAACTGTATGCCCCTGAGAAAATAGCTTTGGTTATTATTAGTTACTAGATGGTGGCCTGATTCTAGCGCATCGGGTATTCTAGAATATGTATGTACCGCACCACCTTGTGAGAAGCCGGGCCTACTACCTCAGAGGATGTTCAGGTCACGATGTCTCCAATGGCTCCAGCAAATCCCTAGGTTAGGTGGCAAATTATAAAGAGAAAAATAACAAAGATAGGAGACTGAGTTGTGGTTATATCTGCCAGGAATAAGGCCGCTGAAGGAAGACAGACACCAAGGATTCTGTGAAAACGTAAATGAGGAACTTTACTTAAATCTTGTAGCCAACCTTTAGTCAATCAAAGTTGTTTTTTCCATTTCCAATAGACAGTCATTTCATAATAATAAATAAAGAGATCTCTTACACAGTGGACTAGTTCAAGTGCTTTTCCTATCCCGGCCTTGGGAGGATGGATGTCACTATCAATTGAATTAACTGCGTTTTTCAGTACTCTGTTGTTGCAGAAACGGGGCGCTCCGAATAGGGTGATAATTACACTCCCCGCATATCTCAATGGAGGTCTCTTTTTTTTCTCCTGCATCACAGCAACTCAACCGCATCTCACCGGTTTTTCTTTTTTAACTGCCTCCTCAAGCTCCGCCCCGAACAGCCACTTCCTTGCTTTCAAATCAATTGCAATACCAAAGCAAGGCAGTAGAGGGCAGCACAATGCTAAATAATTTACCTCCTTCCAAGTTGGGGAATAGGTGTCACAAATGTAATCACATAGATAATACAGAACACACATTGGTAATGGCTTTTCTGGTCACTACATATACCCCCCTAGTTTAAACAGAGCCATCCCCGGCATTTGCCACCATAGATATCTGTTATACCATAACACAGGTCACCTTCAAATTTGAGCCAAAGTGCTACTTTAGTCACAATTCTCAACAGCGGGTTGTGACACCAGCGTCTACACCTCCCAATTGTGGGGTGTAGACTTAGTTTAGTAACTAAGCAACATGTGAGTTGCAGTGGGGCGCTAAGTTAGGGCAGAACCCTATGTCTATAGCAAATCTATGGGGTCCATTCAATACTTCTCCCCATAGGTTACATCGGAATTCCTAGAAAGGATTCTGTCTCAGGTTGGCAAACCCGTTAAGATATAGTTGGAAACCCGAAAAACTGCAAAATATGTACCATGGTTGATGTTGAGGTACTAGGAATAGAGTAATGTTCTTCCTACTCTCTGTAAAAACTTTGAGGGCACTTAATATTCATGAAAATACCGTAACATCAGATAAACATGCATTTCAGTGCAACAATAAACTTTGTAGCATTTTCAATAACTCAAAAAATTAACAAAATAAACACAAACACCAGAGTCTCTTTGGAGGTAGCATAGCTTGTTCTTGTGAACAAATCTTCCTGTCTCAAAACTTGAATAACAGCCTTAGGCGGGCTTTGCAAGCTGCGACATCGGTAACAATGTGTTACCGATGCTGCAGCGATAGTCCCGCCCCCGTCGCACGTGCAATATCTAGTGAAAGCTGCCGTAGCGATTATTATCGCTACAGCAGTTTCACACGCACATACCTGCCGTGCGACGTCCCACTGGCCGGCGACCCGCCTCCTTCCTAAGGGGGCGGGTCGTGCGGCGTCACAGCGACGTCACACGGCAGGCGGCCAATTGAAGTGGAGGGGCGGAGATGAGCAGGATGTAAACATCCCGCCCACCTCCGTCCTTCTCATTGCAGCCGGCGGCACGTAAGGTGAAGTTCCTCGCTCCTGCGGTTTCACACACAGCGATGTGTGCTGCCGCAGGAGCGAGGAACAACATCGCACCTGTCGCTGCACCAGCATTATGGAAATGTAGGAGGCTGCAGCGATGATACGATAACGATGCTTTTGCGCTCGTTCATCGTATCAAAAAGGTTTTACACGTTGCGATATCGACTGCAACGCCGGATGTGCGTCACTTTCGATTTGACCCCATCGACATCGCACGTGCAATGTCGCAACGTGCAAAGCCGCCCTTAAAGTCATGTGTAAAAATGTGTAAGTGTTTTGGTCCCCGGGAGTCGGGGCACACAGTCCATTAGCATGGCTGCACCGGCTGGTTTTTTTTGTTGTTTTTTTTTAGTCCCTGTGTTTCAATAAGGATGGATGCAGCAATGTGTTAAAACCAACAAAACAAAAATTAAATTAAGTAAAAATTAACTAACAAACTGAAAAAAAATAGTCTTTTTCAGAAGAAAACCGGAAAAATGTAAAAATCATTCTACAAGTTTTAGTCTAAATATCTCGCTGGCAACTGACCTTTGTTGATCCTTTGAGAGCGTCAGACAAAGGTAGTTTCCGCCATAGGATCAGGATATATCTCTGCAGGGTCAGTTCTGGGATTAGTTCTTCTTGCAGGGAGCGACTCTTGATCAGGAGGGGTCTGTCTTTGTCCACGGGTAGACATCATAGGACCAAAACACCAAGATAACGGGTCATTTATATCAAATTCCATAAAAGATGAACTTTGGGATCTTCTGGAATAAGGGAAGGGTTCATACTCAAATAACTCGTCTGCAGGCGGTTAATCAGGATAGAGGTATTTAGACTTACAGAGTTTTAAGGTCCAGTCACACTAAGCAACTTACCAGCGATCCCAACAACGATAGGGATCGCTGGTAAGTTGCTAGGAGGTTGCTGGTGAGATGTCACACTGCGACGCTCCAGCGATCCCACCAGCAACCTGACCTGGCAGGGATCGCTGGAGCGTCGCTACACGAGTTGCTGGTGAGCTCATCAGCAACCAGTGACCAGCCCCCAGCGCCGCGTGGAAGATGCTGCGCTTGGTAACTAAGGTAAATATTGGGTAACCAACCCGATATTTACCTTGGTTACCAGTGCACGGAGCTACAGAACAGAACAGAGAACAGGGATCAGCGCACACTGAGCGCTGGCTCCCTGCTCTCCTAGTTACAGCACTCATCGGGTTAATTACCCGATGTGTGCTGCAGCTAAATGTGCACAGAGCAGGGAGCAGCGCACAATGCTTAGCGCTGGCTCCCTGCTCTCCTAGCTACAGCACACATCGGGTTAATTAACCCGATGTGTCCTGCAGCTACATGTGCACAGAGCAGGAGCCGGCACTGACAGTGAGAGCGGCGGAGGCTGGTATCAAAGGTAAATATCGGGTAACCAAGGACAGGGCTTCTTGGTTACCCGATGTTTACATTGGTTACCAGCCTCTGCAGAAGCCGGCTCCTGCTGCCTGCACATTTAGTTGTTGCTGTCTCGCTGTCACACACAGCGATCTGTGCTTCACAGCGGGACAGCAACAACTAAAAAATGGCCCAGGACATTCAGCAACAACCAACGACCTCACAGCAGGGGCCAGGTTGTTGCTGGATGTCACACACAGCAACATCGCTAGCAACGTCACAAAAGTTGTTCGTTAGCAGCGATGTTGCTAGCGATGTTGCTTAGTGTGACGGGGCCTTAAGTCTATTCCTATGAACAACCTTGGGTTCTTGGGTATCTTTCTGGATACAATAAATGTCATTCCCTGGGTATGGAATTCCTTGGATGATGTAAGGCTGTCTCTCCCATTGTGTATCTAGTTTTCCTGTACGATGATCGTTTCTCAACCAGATCCTATCACCAACATGCAAAGGTGTAGCTTTTGCTTGTTTATCAAAATTATGTTGCTTTCTGTTGCGAATTTGTTCCATACGGAGATCTACGATTTCTTGTGCTTCCACCAGGCGTCTTTGATGGTCACTCACCCAATCAGTAGCAGGCAGAGGATTAATTTCATCTGAGACGGTCACATCTAGAGCAAGGTCAGCTGGTAGTTTTCCTTGGCGTCCAAACATCAAATAATATGGGGTATAACCCGTAGAACATTGTGTGGTGTTGTTATATATATAGATGAGCTCTGGGAGTAATGTTGGCCAGTCAGATTTTCTGTGAGCTGGAATAGTTCTTAGCAAAGTCAGGATGGTTTGATTCATCTTCTCGCAAAGCCCGTTACACTGCGGGTGGTATGCTGTAGTTCTGAGCTTCTGACAATTGTAGAACGTGCACATTTCTTGGAAGAGTTGTGATTCAACGGCTGAGCCTCGATCGGTCAAAATCTTCTCTGGGCACCCATAAGGTAGCAAGAAGGATTTCCAGAGGATAGCAGCGGTAGTTTTAGCAGTTAGATCTTTCACAGGGACGGCCACTACAAATTTGGTGAAGTGATCAATGATGGTTAGGACATAGCTATGTCCGGTTCTGCTGGGCTCTACTTTCAGATGATCAATGGCTACCATTTCTAATGGACGTCGACTCACAATTGGATGCAGTGGTGCTTTCTGATCAGCTTTCATTTTTTTCCTAGTTACACAAGTGTGACATTCCTGGCACCATTTTTCAATGTCTCCCCTCATGCCAATCCAATAGAATCGACGACGGACTGTGGCCTCTGTCTTCTGCACTCCAAAGTGACCAGACTGATCATAACAGGCAGTGAGAACCATGTCTACATCTCTCCTTGGGATCACAATTTGATGAAGACGACTACCTGTGATGGGATCCATGCTACTACGGTACAACAATCCTTTCTTCACAAAGAACCGTTTTCTTTGTCTCCACAGACGAAGAAGTTCAGGGTCAGCATCACCTCTGCGAATTCTCCTGGGAGGTTTTCCTGTTATCAGGAATTCTGAAATTTCAGCAATAACTCTACTTTCAGTCTGTACTTGTATCCATCTAGTTTCATCTAGTAGGGGTATTGAACTAGCTCCTTGTGAGTAGGAGTCGGTCGTTTCCTGCAAAAAGGCACTGGCCACCTTTTGTTGAGCAAATCGAGCATAGAAGTTCGGCATTTCCACTTCTTCCCAGTGATCTTCATCTGGCAAGGGATCTGAAGTGTCTGGTAATCGGGATAAAGCATCGGCGTTTTCATTGGACTTCCCAGCACGATACTTGATGACAAAGTCGTAGTTAGCAAGTCTTGACGCCCATCTCTGTTCCAAAGCTCCCAGTCTAGCTGTGCTTAAATGAGCAAGAGGATTGTTTTCAGTGTAGGCGATAAATGGAGAAGCAGCTAGATAGTCCTTGAACCGCTCTGTAACGGCTCACACGAGAGCGAGAAACTCTAGTTTAAAAAAGCTGTAATTTTGATCATTACGTTCTGCTCCTTTAAGAGATCTGCTAGCAAAAGCGATTACCCGTTCTATTCCTTCTTGCTTCTGGCTTAGGACTGCTCCTAGCCCCTTTAGGCTGGCGTCGGTATAAAGACGGAAAGGCTTGCTGTAATCTGGATAAGCTAAAATAGGTGGAGTGGTAAGCTTCTTTTTGAGCTGTTGAAAGGCAACTTCTTGCTCTTCTGTCCAGTGGTTAACAATGGATTTCTTTCCTTCCTTTTGTGGATGACCACGTAAAAGCTCTTGCAGTGGTGCAGCAATTTGGGCATAGTTAGGTATAAAGCATCTATAGTAGCCTGTAAAACCTAAGAAACTCCGGACTTCTTTCAGGGTAGTGGGTGTGGGCCAATCCCTGACTACGGCGGTTTTGTCTGGATCAGGTCTTACTCCTTCAGCATTCACGACATGTCCTAAGTAGCGTACTTGGGTCTGTAATAAGTGAGACTTTGAGGGTTTGACTTTGAGGCCGTGTTTAATGAGAATCTGGAGAACTTCTGCCAGGTGCTGTAAGTGGTCATCATAAGATTTGGAGTAGACAATGACATCGTCCAGATAAAGCAAAACAGTCTCAAAATTTTTGTGGCCCAAACAATGTTCCATTAGCCTTTGAAAAGTTCCTGGGGCATTACAGAGTCCGAAAGGCATGTCATTAAACTCAAAGAGGCCCATTGGGGAGGTAAACGCTGTTTTCTCACGATCTTCCTCCGACATAGGCACTTGCCAGTATCCACATGTTAAATCTAAGGTGGAGAAATATGGAGCAGACCCTAGAGCTGTTAGTGATTCTTCAATGCGCGGTAATGGGTATGCATCTTTATGGGTAAGGCTATTTATCTTGCGATAGTCCACGCAGAATCGGATACTGCCATCTTTTTTCTTCACCAAAACTACAGGTGCAGCCCAGGGGCTGTGGCTTTCTCAGATTACTCCAGCATCTTTCATTTCTTTGATCATTTTTTTTACAGGCTGATACAAGGCCTTTGGAATAGGTCTGTATCGCTCTTTAATGGGAGGATGAGAACTAGTGGGGATGGTATGCGTTATCTCTCGTACTTTACCATAATCCATAGGATATTTACTAAAGGCTTGGTGGAATTCTTGAACAAGCTTCAGTACTTCTTCAATTTGTTTAGGTGGGGTGGTCACCTCTCCTACATGTATGTCAGACCACCACGGAGTTTCCAGAGCTTCATTGTTTTCTTCCAATATTTGAGTCGCCTGCTGGACTTCTTTTCGAGTAGGGATCACTACATCCTGATAGGAAATTATGGATAATTGAGCTGCAGGATAGTACCTTCTCAATTCCAGTGCAGTGTCACCTAGGTTTAGCATACGAATTGGTACCCTTCCTGCAGATACAGTAACGAGACTCCTTGCGGTCATAAGCATAGGATATTCTGCTATGGGTAAGGATTCTACTAGGGCATGATAGTCTTGTCCTTGGATCCCTGGTCAAGCATGACACCACAGCATAGTTTCAGTGTTGGGTTGCAAAATGACAGGACGTACATCGCAGATGCGGGCACGGCAGATTTCACCTCGAGGATTACTGAACTGCTGCTGTGCTGACAACACTTTGATAGTTCTCTGCAATACTCTTTGCTGTGCTTGTGATGCCGTAGGTACAGATTTGTGAAGAGCCTCTATCATTTCACCATAGCAGTTGCGCAGGACATTCATACCTAGGATTACAGAGGTATCTGGTCTTTCTAGGACATTTATAACCAGAACTCCCTGTTGTGGAAGCTGGGTTTCTCCTGCACAAATAATGGGTTCCCAATACCCTGTTATTGGTACAGACTGTCCTTTAGTGGCTATGACATCTAACCACTGATCTGGAGGCTGCATGAGGAGGTTAGGGTCCCAATGTCTTTCAAAGGTGTCCTTGGCTATTGTGGTGACCTGAGAGCCAGTGTCTAACAGTGCTGTAAATGGGACTCCATTGATGCGAATGGACACTTCTGGACGAGGTCCTACATATTTGGAAAACCAAGTAACATTTTCGGGACCTATTGTCTTTCCTCCCGAAGGGCGGTCCTCTGCTTCGGGGATTGCTCTTTTAAACGCCAACATTGACGTTCCAAATGTCCAGCGCGATGACAATATCTGCAGATTGGCTTACCCTGCTTGTCAGTAGATTGTCTCCCAGATGGGATCTGATATTCTTGGATAAGGCGGTTAGTAGGGAGTCCCATTTGGGTTCTGGGAGCAGATTCTAGTAGTGGAACCTCTAGTCTTTCTATTTTCTTGCAGACCTCAGCTAGTCTGCTAACTAACTCGGCCATTTGTTTCTGTAATTCCATCATAGTATTAGCATTTGGAGCCTGCGTTTGGGTGGCTCGCGATAGCAGAGCGCTACCACTTGGACAATTAGGCAAAGATTGAACTGATGTATCACTAGCAAAGGTGGATAGCTCAAGTTTTTTAGTCGATGGGCGAAATTCTCTTCCTAAAATCTGAATAGCTAGTTCTTTGAATTCCTGGAAGGAACTATCTGCATGCTGGAGAGCTAACATTTTTAGTTGACTGTGTAGGGTTTCTGTGGCAGACCCTTCAATAAACTGCTCTTTCAGTACTTCATCTGCAATCCTAGCTTCCTGGGGCTCTACGTGTACGATGGCCCTCCAAGCTTCTTGCAAGGATAAAGCATGGTCTCGTAAAGACTCATTAACTTCTTGTTTTTTGCTAAAGAAACGCATTTTTAACTCAGATGCGGAGCGGACCTCAAATATGCTTTCTAACCGCTCCAGGATTTGTTCTACAGTCTTTTTCTGAGCTCTGGGCCAGGACTTGATTTCTCTCAAAGGTGCACCCTGGAGTTGACCACTCAGGATTTCTACTTTTTGTTCATTTGTCATGGGGTACAGGCGAAAAAAAAGCAGTAATTTTTTCTCTAAAATCTCGTAATGTATTTGTTTCCCCATTATAATGTGGCATCCAGGGAGCTCCCAAATAATAAGGCATGGTGAAAGGCATAAATGCAGTGGAGGCTTTATCAGAACTGCTGTTATAAAGTGTCTCATTCTCATTCTCGTCTGCCATTGTGAATTTCACTTGTTCACTGTCAATATACAGGTGTGTATAGTTTTTTTTTTAACTCACCGTTGAGGCGTATTTTCACATATGATAACCGTAGTAAATCCTCATCTGGTGTACAGCAGTACATGCAGGCACATAAGATTCATCCTGTTTGTGACGCCACTTGTAATGTGCCGCACCGCCTTGTGAGAAGCCGGGCCTACTACCTCAGAGGATGTTCAGGTCACGGTGTCTCCGATGGCTCCAGCAAATCCCTAGGTTAGGTGGCAAATTATAAAGAGAAAAATAACAGAGATAGGAGACTGAGTTGTGGTGATATCTGCCAGGTATAAGGACGCTGAAGGAAGACAGACACCGAGGATTCTGTGAAAACGTAAATGAGGAACTTTACTTAAATCTTGTAGCCAACCTTTAGTCAAAGTTGTTTTTTCCATTTCCAATAGACAGTCATTTCATAGCAATAAATAAAGAGATCTCTTACACAGTGGACTAGTTCAAGTGCTTTTCCTTTTACGGCCTTGGGAGGATGAATGTCACTATCAATTGGATTAACTGCGTTTTTCAGTACTCTGTTGTTGCAGAAACGGGGCGCTCCGAATAGGGTGATAATTACACTCCCCGCATATCTCAATGGAGGTCTCTCTTTTTTCTCCTGCATCACAGCAACTCAACCGCATCTCACCGGTTTTTCTTTTTTAACTGCCTCCTCAAGCTCCGCCCCGAACAGCCACTTCCTTGCTTTCAAATCAATTGCAATACCAAAGCAAGGCAGTAGAGGGCAGCACAACGCTAAATAATTTACCTCCTCCCAAGTTGGGGAATAGGTGTCACAAATGTAATCACATAGATAATACAGAACACACATTGGTAGTGGCTTTTCTGGTCACTACATATGTAGTTTATTTATGAAGATTTAAGAATAATGCAATGAATATACAGGGTAAAATATATACATTATCATTAAATGTTATTGTTCGTAGAACTTAATACAACTGAACGAAATTATTAAACAGATCATCAAAATATATAAACTATTACATGGATATCTAACTGTATTTAAAAAATCATTGGACGGAAGAAGTACATCAACACTATAATATATTAGTTAACAATATCAACCTAAAATATTTTTGTACACCACATTTCTTGTGAATACCTCTTGACTATCTATAAGCAACTTTCCTTGTAAAGGGGTATCAAAAACTTGAACCTTGACGTTGGATCTGATTTTAACTCTTGAAAATGCAACGTAGAGTTATCTATGACCAAAAACGGGCTCTGGTAGATATATGCCAACACGGTGTAGAGTTTGACCTTGTGACTTGTTTATTGTCATGGCAAATGCTGGTTTTACTGGAAACTGTCAAAGCCTAAATGGAAGACCGGTGTCCAAAGGACATAAATCAATGCGTGGAATGAACAGTGACAGTCTGTGTCACGTTGCTAAGGCTGCAGTCGGGTATCTAAGGCGCCTGCTCGCACCACTCCCTCAGCAACACCCACATCCAATCCGGAGGCAGCTGAGCAGAGAGGTGGGTGGGACATGCCGAGGAGGAAATAGGAAGCAGCCGCATCTCCCAGCCTGCAGGGCCAGTGAGGGGAGGGAGAAAGTACTACAGAGTATGAAAAGAAAAGAAAGTACAAGGTAAGTATAATCATTTTTTTTTCTGTGTCCTGGAGGCTGCTGCTGGGGTGTATTTAAAGACTGCTGGGGTGCATACAGAGGCTTCTGTGTGCGGCAGTGTCTGTGTGCGGTGGTGTCTGTGTGCGGCATTGTCTGTGTGCGGTGATGTCTAATCAGCGAAGCGTGGTTCAAATCCCACGCCAATTCACGGCCGGACTGCTGTCACTGATTGGTCACGGGCAGCTGGCGCGACCAATCAACATCGCGAGATTTACGTTACAGGCAGACAGAATTAGACAATTATATATATAGATAAGTCTTCAGATCTGCATGTAAGTCCATGAAGGCAGCACTGTTCACACCGAGGCTGCATTGAGTCGCTTTTTTGTTCTAAGTTTTCTTTCCATTCTAATTGGGAACAAAAAGTTGTAATGGCATGGCATGTATCAAGAAATTTTGTCTGCTAGATTCATAGGTGATGTGTACCTAGGGTTTGTCAATTGTTACCTGGCAGCTCTAAAGGCCCCTTTACACACTGAGACTTTCTAGCGATCCCACCAGCGATCCCGACCTGGCCGGGATCGCTGGAAAGTCTCTAAACAGTCACTGGTGAGCTGTCAAACAGGAAGATCTGGCCAACGATGCAACAGCAATACGGACCTGCAGAACGACCTTGCTGGTTATTGGGGACGTGTCACACAGCAGCTATTTGATGACTCACACCTATGTGAGGGGCGTGGTGTTTGGCGCTGAAGCCACCTAGGTGTCCTTTTTACATGGCCCCCTCAGCTGCAATTGGTGATCGCTAGTGCGTTCATATTGGCGACCCCGAGCTTGGAAAGATTGGCAAAAGTCGCGCTTGTATATCCTTTGTTCCTGAGCTTCTGTTGCTTAGCGGATCTTTGTAGAGTTCTCTGTGCGGCGACTGCACACTGGTTTATCTATATAGCATCAATTCAGCTTCAATCAAATGATGCTTACCGTATAGGCTTTATAGTATTGCAGACTGGAGAACTCTCTAATTATCCGCAAACCAGCACGCTCAGGAACAAGGTATTTTGAAACAAAGGACGGAAGTGCTAAAGTTGCCTTCTTTTCAGTGAAAGCCGCCCAATCAGAACGCAACAGTGACCACCAATCAGAGGTAAGGGGGCGGAAAAGGGAACGTTATAGCACGCCTGGGTTCTAAGTCGTTAACGATGTCATTGTAACGGTGTCAAACGCACCTAAGCATGCTGCGCAGCGGGAAACAAAGGACCAAAAAATGGTTCTGAAAGATTTGTAGTGATCAGCGACCTCACAGCGGGGGCCAGATCACTGATGAATGTCACACACTGCTATGTTGCTGGGGACTTCACTATTACGTCACAAAACCGGTGACGTTACAGCGATATAACTAGCAATGTTGCAGTGTGTAAAGGGGCCTTAAAATTGATACATTGGACAGGCTTAGCTCAAGGCACTCCATTTACCAGATTCCAGGAGTTGCCCTGGCCTTCACCTTTTAAGTCTTTTATCAAGATCTGGACTTACACAGGGGTTCCTGGAAAGTGATCATGGTGTCAGCTGCTGTCAGATGGTTCAGGTTGGCAGGATTGAGCGGTTAGTGGAGTAAGAACCAGGAGAGTGGTTAAGAGACAAAAATTAGAAAGCAAATAATAGTCAGTAAACAGGAGTACAGGAATATAAACAAGCAAAGCAGGAGATTAAGGCAAAGGACTGAACCAGAGTAAACTATATCTGGCAACTCTTTACAGTAAGCTGGGAGTATTAGTAAGGTGTGGTGCTGTCCCAGTGACTAAACAAAAGAGCTGATTACTCCAGCTGGATAGCACACATGCTCATACTGCCAAATAGAATGGCATTACAGGTCTCAACCACCTTCATGACTGGATAGAACCTGTGTAAGGAGGTGGCTGATTCATACATCAGGAAAGGCACAAGTCAAACCTGTGTGAACGAATATCACCATCTGCTGGTTTGAGTATTGTGAGCAGGAACTCGTAGATTTATGCAGAAGACTAAGATAAAGAGAACTGGTTCCTTGGGATGGAGGGAGGGATAAATAAGAAGCAAAAGGCACAAGGTCATGTGACAAGCTGTGTCACAGCTAGAAATGACAAAATTGTTAAGGAGGCTAGGAGCCATCGCCTAGACCTGTATCTGGTCAGATGTGCAGTGCTAGCTGAACTGGCTTACAGCCACATGTAAGGGACAGGAGAAAGAAATTGCAAGATTCCTTGCTCAGATTAAGAAGCCTCATTAACAAAGTGGAGAACTACGCAGGCGAAGTGGTAGGATGGATGACCGTGTAAGCAATTAAAGGGATATGGACAATTAGTGAGTGGTAGAAGGGATACGGTCAAACATGTGAGCTAAGGAGGCTGAGTTACCAGAGAGGTTGAACGTGCGAGCTGGGAAGGATATGAGGCCAAGATACTGGAGAGGCTGAATGTGTGAGATGAGGATGCCAGATGACAGAGTTACTGTACAGATGAAACATATGAGCTGAGGAGGCCAGGAGTCCAAGTTAACGGAGAGGTCAAATGAGTGAGCTGAGGAAGTCAGGAGTTCAAGATAATTGAGAGGTTGAAACTGGGAGCTGAGGAGGCTAGGACTCCAATTTGCAGGACAGTGTACTTGACATGGCTAGAGAGCAGGAGGACTCTATAATAGTACACACTTGAGTCACGCTTTGAGAGACAGAGGAAGCCAGAATAGTACATTGTTGAAGTTACCTGTCAGTACACTAGGCAAATGGACTTGTGATCTAATGAAGAAATAGAGCTTACTCCCATTGATTCCTGTTACAGTGACTACCTTGACAGCCTGAATGTTTACGTGATGGTGGTGATAATTACCACATGGACTTTGGCATAACACGGACTAAGGCACCATTAGAAATATCATTTGGTATATTAAGTAACTTTGTAATTCAGAACTGTGGGACTATAAAAGCCCTAACAAATAGAGTTGAGCGCGGTTCACGGTTCGAGGTTCTCCAGTTCGCGGCTCGAGTGATTTTGGGGGCTGTTCTAGATCGAACTAGAACTCGAGCTTTTTGCTAAAGCTCGATAGTTATAGATACGTTCGAGAACGGTTCTAGCAGCAAAAAGACCAGCTAATTACTAGCTGGCTTTCCGCTGTAATAGTGTAAGTCACTCTGTGACTCACACTATTATGAAATTTCAGTGTATAGTGTGCGAGAACAGCGCATTCAGATCACTGCTGTATGGATAATGGCCATTTTTTTTTTTTTCCTTGTCTTCCTTCCCTAAGCGCGCGCGTGTAGTGGGGCGGGCCAGCATGTCAGCCAATCCCAGACACACACACAGCTAAGTGGACTTTTAGCCAGAGAAGCAACGGCATGTGTGATAGGATGTCCATGTCACATGTCCCTGCATTATAAAAACAGACATTTTCCTCCAGCACGCCATTATCTGCCTTCTGCGTCCTTGGTGTCAGTCACCGCTGGCGCAGCTCCTATCTCCGATACTGCTGTGTACGCTCTATACAAGGCACTGTACAGAATAGGAATAGAAGTTTCTATTAGTCCTTTTAAGGGCTAATACCGGCAGGGTCAGAGCCATAGGTGACAGTCAGGGCCGTGAAAACAGAGTTTGACAGCGTCTGTGTAGCTAAGGTCAGGGATTTCCTTGCTGCATTTCCCCATTAGGAGGGATAGAAAGGCAGGCTTCCTTTCCTCTACCCAGACCCACAACCCTGCCACTGTACCCTCCTGCCCTTTGCACACTCAAGCTCATTGTTACTAAGCCATTATACTAGCAAACACTGATTGAACTTAGTGGCATCCTAAAAGTGGCTGTTGGACTTCTGTATTGTCCCACTAGTGCAAAGATATTTGCAGCATGTCTGCCTGCATTGCACACTCAAACTCATTGTTACTAAGCCATTATACTAGCAAACACTGAGTGAACTTAGTGGCATCCTAAACGTGGCTGTTGGACTTCCATTAGTGCCCCACTGGTGCCAAACTATTTCTAGCACCTCTGCATGACACCCTCCTGCTCTGTTTTTAATAAGCTATAATAATAGCAAAAAATGCTGCCATTTAGTGGCATACAAGAACTGGCTGTTGGACTTCCATTAGTGTCCCACTGGTGCCAAGCTATTTCTAGCACCTCTGCATGACACCCTCCTGCTCTGTTTTTAATAAGCTATAATGATAGCAAAAAAAGCTGCCATTTAGTGGCATACAAGAACTGGCTGTTGTATTTCATTATTGTCCCACTGGTGCCAAGCTATTTCTAGCACCTCTGCATGACACCCTCCTGCTCTGTTTTTAATAAGCTATGATAATAGCAAAAGAAAGCTGCCATTTAGTGGCATACAAGAACTGGCTGTTGTATTTCATTATTGTCCCACTGGTGCCAAGCTATTTCTAGCACCTCTACATGACACCCTCCTGCTCTGTTTTTAATAAGCTATAATGATAGCAAAAAAAGCTGCCATTTAGTGGTATACAAGAACTGGCTGTTGTATTTCATTAGTGTCCCACTGGTGCAAATCTATTTGCAGCACCTCTGCATGACACCCTCATGCACATTTTGCTACGCTAATTTTATAGCAAACTCAGGGAATTCCTTGCTGCATTTGATCATTCGAAGGGATAGAAAGTGAGGCTTCCTTTACCGTCCTGGTACCCACAGAACACAGCCACTGTACCCTCCTGTCCACTTTTGCCACGCTATTTAATTTACCCAAAGAGCTGACTCTTTTTCTGCTTTCCTAAAATTGTCTGTAATACTAAGTTAGTGTTCCTTTGCTGCCAAGCAAGGTACAACACATTTGCATTCTACACTCATTTCCATTTCTGGAATGCAATTATTAAATGCAGGTAGTCCAGCCAATCTGTGACGAAGGTGCAGGTGTGGATATAATGTAGCCTGCATCCAATGTTGGTTTTCTCAATGTCTGACAGCTCAACAATACCATCTGTTTCCACTTCCAAAACAAGTGATGACCTGCCAATAACACTCCCTGTTGCGTGTAAAGGGGTGGAAGTTTAGTGTGAAAAACCATGTGAGACTGCTGTCCCCAGTCACAGAGGATGAAGAGCACGCAGATACACTTGATGGGGCAGGCGGTGGTTGCACTGGCACGCTAGGCCGCATTGTAGCACAGTGAAATTCACATTGCGACTTATGCTTCATTTTAAGTCGTGTACAGGGTGGGCTCCCCAGTATGCAGCAAAACCAGGCAACAGGAAAAGGACTCTAGTCAGTTGGGTTGATAAATGATTGTTTAACTTTACCAAAACAAACAATAAGAACCATGCATACAATTTAAATAATTGAACAATCTATTCTGTTGCCTACTACCTGCTAATCCCTCTGCGTAGCAGTAATTGTGTGTTTGTGCGTTTGTGTGTGTGTGTGCGAACACGACTTACCAGTGGCGCATCACAAGAGCTTCCCAGTTATCTACGTAAACATAGACAAAACACATTACCACCCCTGAATACCCTTGTTAGCTAAAGCCTCACAGATAAGGCAGATGATAACAGTGTGAATGCAAACCACACAGCTCTGCAACACAGTCATGGAAATCAGAGACTGTATTTCATGCTACTGAGCATGCTCAGACACTTACTGCATCAGAGACTAGGTCCGGTAATGAACTCTTTGGCCCTGCCCCTGATGTGGGGGGCCCCCAGGACACCAGGGCATCAGGTGTCCTGACGATGTGGCCAGGCCACTCCCAAATGGCTTGCAGAGGCCCGCCCCTATGACTTGTCACCTCGTTATTGATGGTGAGACGATGACTGGTGAGGTGTTTGTGTCGTGGCAGCCATGAGGTCAGTATTGAAGTTGCGGTTCCAAATAGGACGCTACTTATGCCACTCATGACGTGTAACTCTGCTTTTGTCTCCAGGAGGTGCATTGTGGTCCACCCTGGTTTGGGGCAGACCCAGGTTATAAAACGGGCTGGAGCCAACAAGGAGGTGCGCAGTCTTCTATTATGCTCCAAAAGAGCACACCTCCATGTGTTGAACCCATTGCGGCTTTAGGCCAGAGGTAGGCAGGGATAGGGCGTCGATGCAGGCCGCCACCACAGTTGGTAACGCAGAACGGTTAAGACCAGCTCCTGTCCTACCAGTCCTGCTTGTGCAGCCCAGTGGCATTAACAGGCCTGCTGCTGCTGATGCGCCTGCTGTCCACAGGTGTGGCCCCAATGCACACGGTCAGCGTACTCAATGGCCCCTGTGATGTTAACAGGGAGTTCCTGGGCTGGGTGGGCGTGTGGACCCTGTGACGCTAACAGGGCTCCCATTCTCCAGATCCGCGTGGCGTCTAACTTGGTTCAGGCTACTATTAGTTTCATAGCCACACAGCTCTGTATCCTCCACCTAACCTTCCAGTTGCCAACCTCTCCTTTTCCATCTGGGAGCACGGTGGACACTGACTGCTGATGGGGATATATACCTTTCTCTTCTTATTAATTTTCGTTATATAGCGGTAACATAGTATATACCACCTTATCCAAATCTGCCACTTCCACCGTAACAGATGGTGTTTCTTCAGCAAATGTTACTTTTGCTTAACCACCAAACCCACGGACAAAAACTTTTTTCCCCTTTCCAACACACCTGTTCCCCTTTCCACCAGCATCTGTCCTTTTTCAACTCATTTGGTATTTGACCAAAAGTGCAACTCTGCAGGGACACCGTACTCAATGCCATCTCAGCACAACAGCCAGCCCTCGGTCCCTCAGATGTGGACAAGTAAAAGACCATTTTCTCCTATCCATGACAAAGCGTTGAGATTCACTCTGTGCAGCACTGGTGTTTAGTGGAAAAGCAGATCTAAGATTGCGTACCACCTTCTGCAGATACTCCTGTATACGTGCATCCCTTTCTATGACAGGAATTATTTCGCCAAATTTTGTCTTGTACCGGGGATCTAAAAGTGTGGCAACCCAGTAGTTAGCATTACTTCTAATTCTTACAATCCGAGGGTCATGTTGTAGGTAGTGCAGCAAGAAGGCGCTCATGTGTCTTGTGCATCCAGGAGGACCAAGTCCTTGGTGTGTTGGTGGCAGAGAGGTGAGAATCGTGCCTCCTTCCTCTGCCCTCTCCCCCCAACCTCGCACAAACGAAATTTGAGCAAGCTCTCACTCATCTGCTGAGTCTGCCATGCCCATTGCCAGTTCGTCCTCCATTTCTTCATGGGCTCCTGCACCTTCCTCAACAATTTTTGCTGATACTATGAGCCCTTGTTAATCCCTCTCCCCCACCGTCCCTTGACTTCCGCCTAGGTGACGCTCACCGTCTGGACCTCGTAGATCTTATTATCCCTTCTGCATATGACTCCTCCTGTACTTCCTCCCCTTCCTCTTGGACCAACACCTGACTCCGAATAATGCTTACAGTGTGCTCCATCTTGTAGATGACCAGAATTGTCACACTGAGAATGGCATCGCCAGTGCTAAACATCTTCGTCGACATTTGTAAACTGTGTAGAAGGGTGCATAGGTCCTTGATCTGACACCACTCCAGCAGCGTGGTCTGCACCACCTCTGGATCAAGTTAGCCCAGGGTATACGTCATACCGTATTTCAGCAGGGCTCTGCGGTGCTGCCACAGACGCTGCAACATGTGCAGATTCCAATTCCTGCGTGTCAGAACATCACATTTCAGGCGTTTAACCGCCAGACCCTAAGACTTCCGGAGCGATGAAAGTTGTTGAGCTGCTGGGTGCGAAGGATGAAAGTGAGCACATAGCAGCGTGCCCGCTGCACAAGGCCATGTAGGCCGGGATGGTATTTTAAAAATTGCTGGAGAATTAGATTCAACACGTGAGCCATACAGGGCACGTGTGTCACATTGCCCTGACGAAGGGCCGCAGACAGGTTTGCATCATTGCCGCACACGGCTGTTAAGTCACCAACGTAGTCCACTCAATCAATTTGTACTCCGGTCGCCAGGTGACAACGTGCATAGTGCTGATGATGGGAAAGGAGTCGATGCCAGCGGCGCAGGTGGACGCAGGTTATGCTCACCCACTGGGCTGTGTTACCTTGACAGATGCAGAACCACAGGCTGAATATAGGTGGTGGGTATCTCACAGATGAAGTACCATCATTCAGCTACAACCAATGGGAATACACCACACCCTTTTTTAGGCCCCTCCTGTCTGCAGACCACTGCCAGACAAAGCTATGAACCTCTTGTTACTGTTACCCCCAGTTCAGTTTTATGATTTTGTGTGCTTGGTACCTGACTACTTTTCCTGCTTGCTGTTTATGTACCTCGTTGGCCGATCCGCATTTCCCCTCTGCTTGTTTTCTGATTAAGTCCTGGCCATCCCATTCTGTTCCTCTTCCTCAATTAATGTTTTGACCCTGCATGACTACTATTCTCTGGAACTGCAGCTTTCAACAGGTATTGATCAACTTGGGCCCTGTGTAATTCCAAATCACTGTATAGGGGATAAAGGGTTTCAGGGTTCTGGGGTCCAGCTTGGTGAGTGGCTTCCCTCTAGCCTATCCTTTACAGCCCATCTGAGTGTGTCGATCCAGGCAGGCGTTACACCGTGCCCTCTGCAGAAGGCCATGTAGGCCGGGATAGTGTTTTAAAAATTGCTGGACAACCAGGTTCAACACGTGAGCCATACAAGGCACGTGTGTCACATGCCCTGAAGAAGGGTCGCAGACTGGTTTGCATCATTGTCGCACCCGGCCTTCCCTGGCTGCTGGTTGAGTGGAGACAACCATTGATGAAACTCGGTCTCACTCTACTTAGCTAAACGTCCACAACTCATCAGCGGTGTGACTCACATTTCCCAGACATTTCTAAGTAAAGAGTCGACCGCATCATGCTGTTGAGCTCTGCTGCCAGCATAGTAAGGAGGTGTGTGGGATTCCTTGGGCGCAGTTACAAGGAAGGGTGGCCTGACCACACAGGGTTTGGGCCGAGGTGGAGGACCCACACGAGGTTGAGGAGGCAGAAGCAGTGGAGGAACTTATACATACAGAGGAAGGATTGACACACAACTCGTGGGGACGGCAAGACTTGTACAGCAAACCCTTCTCCATCTCTCACCATAGTTACCCAGTGCCCAGTCAGCAACATGTAACTCCCCTGTCCATGCTTACTGGTCCAAGTATCTGTGGTGAAATGCACCCTGTCACACACAGAGTTTCTCAAGGAATTGGAGATGTTGTGTGCGACCTGCTGTGGTAGCGCGGGCACGCCTTTCTTGGAGAAGGAGTGGCGACTGGCCATCGGCTCTTGGGGCACTGCAATGGGCATAAGGTCTTGAAAATACTCGGTCTCAAAAGGGTGTAAAGGCAGCCTTTCTGTAGCCAACAAGTTGCAGATGCTGAAACTCAACCTCTTAGGCATGTCATGACCTTCGAAAATCATGTAAAACACAGCGAGGGGACTCCAACCACAGTCTCCCTCATTTCCACTAATTGGGCCACACACACCCCACTTGACTGGCATCAGTTGACCCCCATTTTCAAAATGAAAAAGATGCTTTACATGAAGCACTCTCAAAAATACGCATGCCTTTCACCTCCCCTGGATGACCCAGGGGAAGAAAAGTCCTCTGAGAGCCATTACTTGTTCATCTTGGTTCTTTTAGAAACACAGCGAGGGGACTCCAACCACAGTCTCCCTCGTTGCCACTAATTGGGCCACACACACCCCACTTGATTGTCATCAGTTGACCCCCCTTTTCAAAATGAAAAAGATGCTTTGCATGAAGCACTCTCAAAAATACGCATGCCTTTCACCTCCCCTGGATGACCCAGGGGAAGAAAAGTCCTCTGAGAGCCATGACTTGTTCATCTTGGTTCTTTTAGAAACACAGCGAGGGGACTCCAACCACAGTCTCCCTCATTGCCACTAATTGGGCCACACACACCCCACTTGACTGGCATCAGTTGATCCCCCTTTTCAAAATGAAAAAGATGCTTTGCATGAAGCACTCTCAAAAATACGTGTGCCTTTCACCTCCCCTGGATGACCCAGGGGAAGAAAAGTCCTCTGAGAGCCATGACTTGTTCATCTTGGTTCTTTTTTCAAAAGCGAGGGGACTCCAAACACAGTCTCCCTCGTTTCCACTAATTGGGCCACACACACCCCACTTGACTGGCATCAGTTGACCCCCCTTTTCAAAATGAAAAAGATGCTTTACATGAAGCACTCTCAAAAATACGCATGCCTTTCACCTCCCCTGGATGACCCAGGGGAAGAAAAGTCCTCTGAGAGCCATGACTTGTTCATCTTGGTTCTTTTTTCAAAAGCGAGGGGACTCCAACCACAGTCGCCCTCGTTTCCACTAATTGGGCCACACACACCCCACTTGACTGGCATCAGTTGATCCCCCTTTTCAAATTGAAAAAGATGCTTTGCATGAAGCACTCTCAAAAATACGCATGCCTTTCACCTCCCCTGGATGACCCAGGGGAAGAAAAGTCCTCTGAGAGCCATGACTTGTTCATCTTGGTTCTTTTAGAAACACAGCGAGGGGACTCCAACCACAGTCTCCCTTGTTGCCACTAATTGGGCCACACACACCCCACTTGACTGGCATCAGTTGATCCCCCTTTTCAAAATGAAAAAGATGCTTTGCATGAAGCACTCTCAAAAATACGTGTGCCTTTCGCGTCCCCTGGCTGACCCAGGGGAAGAAAAGTCCTCTGAGAGCCATGTCCACATTGTCAGTGGACAGACGCGTGTGCTTATCTGCCAGCAGACCTCAGCAGCACTGAAGAAAGGTTCCGAGAGAACGCTTGCTGCAGGACACGACAAGATCCCCAAGGCGTACGTGGCAAGCTCAGGCAATTTATCCAGATTGGAAGCCTAAAATGAGCAGGGCTCAAGTTGCACAGTAATGGCATTGATGTTTCCTTGCATATACTCATATATCTGTGCCTCCTCCTCTTTTTCCTTGTCCAGCTCTTTTGTTTTCGCATGAGTATATGTCCTTGTCACTTTCCCATGTGTTTGTGTTGTGTTGTGAGTTGTTTGTCACCTTTTGGACACCTTTGAGGGTGTTTTCTAGGTGTTTTTATGTGTTTGTGATTGCCTGCCATTGTTTTCTATGCGGTTCAAGTTCGGTTCGTCGAATGTTCGACGAACCGAACTCGAACGAGACCTCCGTTCGGCGAACCGAACTCGAGCCGAACCGGGATCGGTTCGCTCATCTCTACTAACAAATTCTCTTGTACAAATTCTCATAGTCCCTAAGACTAAAAGATTAAGCAAAACTACAATCTTTGGTTAATATATATAGATACACAATAAAAAAAAGACTCTGGGCACTCCTATTGATAACTATTTGTCAAGCAGGTAAGCTTCACCACTAATTGGATAGTTTATCTGTGTAAATGCATTCACTATTTTCTCTATTGAAGTTATTTGTATACAATTCGATACATAAGAGTTTGCATTGCTATATTAACTGTTACTGCTAATGTGTTGTGGCATGTTTCACCCAGGTCCAGGAGGAGGGTATATAAGGGAGCTTTTGGCAACTGTGTAGCTGAAGCAATGTAGAGTAGGTGCAGAGATCCCCTATTACTATAACGGCAGACGACCATATTTTCAGTCCAGGATTGCACTTACGCCACTCAGTCCAATGTTATTCAATGAGGCAGTGCACATGTCCGATCCTTTCATCTGACAGAGAGACCTGAGGAAAAAAATTGCGACATGAATGATTTGCCTCCGTGAATTGGATGCCACTTGGCCACTCAATTCTATGGGACCAGACTTGGATGTTATCCAAGGGTAGTCTGATTTTTAAAGACTGAGAGAATGGAAAAGATTTTTTTTTACTTATTCTTCTCCATACCTGAGAGAAATGGGTCTCATTCTGATCAAACGCTGATCGAACTCGGATAAGAGTCTAAACAGAGTCTGATTAGCATACTCAGACTGTTTAATTGATGGAGAAAAACATAATCTGTGGTCAAAATGTCAAATAGTGCTACTACCTGCTAAGCCAAGGGGCTCATACTTAGCCAAACTTGATGGGCTAAATTCATTGTTGGACAAAATTACATTTTCAGTGATTCCAAAATTTTTCTTTACGAAAAAGCTATACTTCTGATGCTGAAGTTTATGGTGAGGATCCAGGAAACTGTCTTTCTTAATTCAATTTCAAACTGAGGAAAGGGAAACTTGAAAACGCTTTGATATCTTCCTGTAGCCTTCTCTTGCTTTCTGGTCCTCCACCATTTTTATTTTCATTATCTTTTGCCAATGTATGTAAAGTGCTGTGGAATTAATAGCGCAATATACATGAATACAATTATTATTATAATTATTATTATATTAGATTATATTTGATTTGATTTGATATATATGTATATATATATTGATTGAAATAAGTATTGAGCATGTCACCAATTTTCTAAGTAAATGTGTTTCTAAAGGTGCTATTTCATTCATTGATAAGAAATTAATCAGGTGTTGGTAACAAACCCCTCCAATCCACACAGGCAGAGAAATTAAACCATAGATATCTATAAATTATTATTTTGTCTTTCATTTTCCTTAACTTCTATCCAGGTATTTTTATTTGCTTGTTTTGTCTTATCACAACATGGGAGAGGTGATTTATACTCACCATGCACACGCTTCTATTACTTGCTGTATTCCTGGATGAATGGATTTTTGGAGCCCCAGCTCTTCAGTTAAGGAATTCCTTGCTAAATAATCTTTTTTTTGCATTTCCCTGTGGTTTATTTATGAGTTTCCCTTCCCAATATCCTTCCCTGTCTGTTATGTTTGGGATTTTGAAGGGTTTCTAGATTTTCCTCCATCTTTCCTGTATAACTGTGTTTACATGTTCTTAGGACTGTGTCTCCCTCTCTGACTGTGTGTACTTCATTTACGTTTATTGCTGTTTGGTGTTACATTTTATTTACGTATTGTTGTGGGTGCAGGTAATGTAACTCAGGGTCAGCCAACATTGAGTGAGAGCGCTATTATGATATCGTAGGGTGCCAACCTCTGTTGTCAGGCAGGGACAAATCAGGGTAAGATTTAGGGCTTCTTCTAGACTGATTAGGGACTTGTGATTACAGGATCTTACATCTCTCCTTATTTGTTCATCCCCATGTGAGTGGTAGGGCTCAGTAAAAACAAAACATCTCATGTTGGGTAAAACCAGAGAGCTGTCTCAAGATCTTCATAGCCTTAATGTTGCAAAACATATATGATGGCATTGGTACAGAAGAATTTCTAAACTATAGAAGGTTCTAGCGAATTCTGTTGGGCCATAATTTAGAGTTGGAAAGAACATAATTTCACCATAAATGAGCTATGACGAGGTGCTCCGTGTGAGATTTGAAATAGAGGACTGAAAATAATTATCAGAGAAGCTATAGAAAGACCTTGAATCAGCAGGTACAAGTGTTTCAAAGAAAACAATAAGTAGTGCACTCAACCTCTATGGCCTTACAACACAAGACTTCATTGCTAAACAAAAAGCAAAATGGAGGTGCGTCCTATAGTCTGAAAAATACAGTTATATTACCTACCAGTTATGTGCACTAAATTCTGTGATTAGGCTTTGACCCAGCAAACTAGTGTCTGCTTCATTGGATTTTTGCCTTCCTCTGGATCAACATGTTAGGCTATAGGTTGAATTCGATGGACTTAGGTCTACCTTCAACCTTAAAATTATGATACTGTGGAATAAGTAATCCGTCTGCCTTAAGAAAACAAAGGAGCAATGGGCCTCCAAGATCTGACATCAAACTTCATGAAACACACATTCTACATGGCCACACCATATATAAAAGCCTTAGGATGTGTGGCGGCAGAAAAATTTCTTTCAGATAGCATTTCACTTTAGTGCAAAGAGAAGTATAATTTTTTTTACATTAAACAAGTCTTTATTCTGGCACTGAAATACTTTGGCATAATAAAAGCCTCCATTTTATACCATTGAGGGTACATCATTTCAGCAAGTGCAACCCAATAAAGTACTTTAGTAAACAGCTGTTCTCTGGTGCTTTAGATGTTATTCACTCCTTCCACTCTTCTGTAAGAAAATACCTGTTAACAAATTATCTTTGCTAATAATTTCATTCAGAACTGTCCTCAGAGAACACAGTCTTGAAGTATAACATGGAGGCCACAGAGCCCTAATCTAAATATTGAGTCTGTCTGGGATGACATAAAAAGAAAGGATCCGCAGAGGCATATATCCTTGGAAGATCTGTGGATAGTTCAAGATGTTTGGAACAACCTCCTTGCCTTGCCAACTCCATCCAAACACTATGTGCAAGTGTAAATAGAAGAAAAGATGCTATTTTGAAGGCAAAGTGTGGTCACACAACATATTGATTTGATTTAGATTTCTCTTTTTTTCATCCACTTTTCATTTTGTTAATTAATAAAAAGAAGGTATTAACACATCTATTTTGGAAAGTATTCTTACCCTGCAGCATTGTTTCCGTACCCCGCCTTAAGAAAACAACAGACTTAAGGTCCAGTCATGACAACACAAGGCCTACCCATTAAATTAAAGACACCACACTTGAATAAAGTAAATGGCATTAAATGGCCGTGACATTTATTAAGGGTTACATAATAAATAAATTAATTAATCAATAAATAAAACCAATATTTTATTAAAATTCTTCCATAACCATATTCCATAAACAACCAGTCCGCCAGTAAAACTGGCGACTTTACCCAATACTTTAAAAAAGAAGTCCATAACCAACCAGTCCACCAGTAAAACTGGCGACTTTCCCACTAACAAATGTCACGACGAGAGCAGTTCTTGAAGTAGTCTTTCTCCAGGGGGGGAGGGTGGGTGTTCTTCTTGATCTTCAAATCTTCTGACAGCCAGCTGATGGAAAGCTGCTACTTTTATAGTTAAAATTACCCGCACTTTCTGCCAGCTGATCCAATCAGCTGGCAGAAAAACGGGCGCGCAAAAACCAGACTAAACCAGTCAGAGCCAGAACACCTCAGAGCCACTGACTGGAAATTTGTTAACCCTTTCTACACCTGAATAAAATGGTAACCAAATTCACAACCAAATAGTGAGGCCTGTGTTATCATGCGGTCGCTACGGCATACAAGATACCGTGCTCTGAACATGACAACACAAGGCCTACCCATTAAATTAAAGACACCACACTTGAATAAAGTAAATGGCATTAAATGGCCGTGACATTTATTAAGGGTTACATAATAAATAAATTAATTAATCAATAAATAAAACCAATATTTTATTAAAATTCTTCCATAACCATATTCCATAAACAACCAGTCCGCCAGTAAAACTGGCGACTTTACCCACACGCCAAGGACTAACAGGCCTTGGCCCACCCCCACTAACAAATATCACAGCCATTTCTCGACACAATTTTGGAGCCCCAAATTGAATATGTCCAATCCCACGTCTGACAGATGGACTAAATCATCCCTGTAAAGGCCACTCAGAAATCCTTCCAGATCACGATGTCTGTAGGTTGACCCATTTATAACTGGTAAAAATCTTTCCATAGCACGGTTTATCCTTTTCCGAATCCGCTCCCGGAACCTCAGCCTGTCACAATGCCACTGTAAACGGGGAACGACTTCGGAAAAGACCAAACCCGCATCAGGAAACCAGGACCTAATGATTGAAAGGTCTCTTCGCATGGCAGCAATTAAATCAAGAGTTTTCACTTTTCCAATATCATTCCCGCCCAAGTGCAAAATGATTAAATTTGGAGAAGGCCACAACGTTTTTAAACAGCTCATCTCCTTCATCAGTCCGTCCCATCTCATACCTCTAACGCTGTACCACAAAATGTTAAAATGTTCAATATTAATGGCTAAATTCTCTCCATATGACCTTCCTGATGCTCTTCTCTTGGCCCAAAATATGTAAGAGTGTCTCACTACCCAAATGACAATGGGACCTACAAAAAAGAAAAAGAAATTTTATACTAACAACCTTGGACGGACATAAATTTTGTAACGCTTTGACTCCCATCTCCCAATCCCCATAATTTTACTAGCCGGTAACCCCCTTATGGCTGCTTCTGTAGCTGCCCCTATACGAAAAGAATGGGAAGACAGTTTAAGATGCTCTAGATTCAGTTTAATCAAGGATTTTTTAAAAACTGAATTAAACTGAAACACTGTCACCGGACTCCCATCCTGATGGATAAGAAACGCCCCATCAAATGGAGGTCTAATTTGAAGCCAATTGTTAACATTGGAGACAGGACAAATAACTGAATTCTTTATCCGAAATAACCTAACGTTTGATCCTAAACCGTCCTGATCAGACTTTGACCTACCAATAAAAATCCTCAACGACTTATCAGTAACAAAAACATCTGAAAACATCAATCCTGACAACCTACTCCTACTAACCGAAACTAACTCACTAATCCTAAACGCTCCAAAATATGCTAAAACGAATGCCACCCTAAACACCATTGACTCAAAGTCATTAACGCAAATATATGGCAACACATTCCACAATGAGAGCAATAACTTAAGCGAAATAGGTCTACGATTATCCGGCTTCCACGTCCTTTTCCTATAACCTTTCAATGCCTGTTGAACTGGGAAAAAACTCTTCAATGACAACAGACCATGCAATCTCAAGAAAAAAGACACACCTGAAAAAATATTAGAAACTGACCCCACAGCTAAATTTTTTCTCATCAAAAAATCCAGAAATTCAAGCGCTAAACCCACATTACTCTGAAAACAATCCACTTTATGAAAAACACAAAAATTCTGCCATTCTAACCATGCGGCCGAATACCTGGCCCATGTTGAATCAGCAATAGACCTCTTAATAGCCGAAACAACTAATCCATCACTACATTCCATAAAGCTTCTGGGCACGGGCTCCCGAGAAAAATTGCCATCGGTTCCATACGAAACAGTTCTTCCCGATCCTGTCGAGACAGAGCATTGTCCAACTTATTAACCCTGTCTGACTCAAGCCGCGCTTTTATCCAAATATTGTACCTAAGACACGTTAAAACCAACTGTCTCAGAATTCTGACTCCCCAAATATTCTGAGAAGACATTGTGTTAATAGCAAATACCAGATTCCTGCTATCTGATACCAACAGAATCCTTTGATTTGACAACTTCTTACCCCAGACCTCACCTAACAGCAAAACTGGAAATAAGGACATTACCGTACTATTGCCCGTCACACCACTAACCTTCCAAGAATTGCGCCAAAACTCAAATAAGAATTCTCCTCGACAAAAAACACCAAAAACCGTACTCACCATGACCAAAAGACAACTGCAAAACATCGGAAGTTCTAAACTCCTGCTGAACAAAAGTACCGCCACATAAACAAATCTTCCTTAAGCTGTTGTGTCAAACGAATATGAGAACCCGAAGATGATAATCCCTTAGTGGCCTCATACAACCTTCTGGAAAAGATCAATCCCTTAGAAAACCCCTCTATAATTAAATCAGCCTTCTGTCTGTCTGGGTAGCGACCTAACCATCCCAGCATGTTTTGTAACCTCACTGGAGTCGCCGCCTTTAAAAATGGACTCTTTACTGTTGTGTTGTTGCTGGTTACTCTGATTCTGTTTCTTAAAGCATTTGATGACGGCATGATTGCCCCCGCAGAAGGAGCACTCATGCCGAAATCTGCAGTTAGATGCAAACTTACAATCTGATTCATTGTAAGCGAAACAAAATCCTTTACTAACAGTAGAATTATTGGTACTCTGTCTACTAAACTGGCTTCTCTGAGGAAGCATCAGATTCAGCCAAAGACCGATGTCTTTTTGACCCCACAGCACACTGCGATGGATGGCTAACTTCTGACGAAAACTCTCATCATAAGTCAGCCATGCCTGACCGCCAAAGCTGCGATAAGCTTCCAGTATGCTGTCAAGGTGCTGAAATAACCCCGAACAGACAGAAGGGTTCCTTTCCCCTAATACAGAGGAAAAGATGCAAAATGCCTGCAGCCAGTTATGAAAAGATCTAGGGGGACCTTTCTTCTTATCATCCAAATCCGTCTTATCATCTTAACATTTTCTCTATTAGACGGAAGCAGTGAAAATAAATCAATAAATTCCCCCTTATAAATCTTTTCTTTAACTGGCTGCGGCAGACGAAAACCCAGGGGAGACAAGTCACATGTCAATGCCTCTTTAAATAGCCAGGCAATGACATGGACTCCTGACTACCAATAGGGGCTGCACTACCCCCCCTAGGCGTCCCTCCCCCTGCTAACAATTCTCCTAACACCTTCCTAACTACAGACTCCATACTAACAGACAGAGGGTCGGCACACGAGACAGACAAGGGGACATTGAACATCTCACCCCTCCTTCTGCTCTGCGATCCTCGGCCCTCCTCTGGAATTCCAGCTTCTACAGCTGAGCCATCCTGCAGATCCTGTTCTCTGGCTCCAGCTGGCAGATCATCTTCTTCAGACGGGGAGTCAGACCAGGGGGCCCCCGTCGCTCTTCCGGCCTCCGGCACGCTCACACTTGCCGGTGCAGCCCTGCTCCTGCCAGGATTTTCAAATCCCTGGGTCAGCGCCGCGCTTTTACGACGGCGCTGACTAGATGATCCACTCTTCCTCTTCCTGGACACATGACCGGGTGCAGGAGGATGACGTGCTGTAGTCCCGGCAGACAAGATGGGCAGTGATAACTCCGCGCCGGCATTCACCTCTTCTCTGGACGATGACGTCGGGGGGAGGAAGCTGCTGCGTCTCTGGGACCTCCTCCTTGCAGGGATTTCCTCAGTCAGCGCTGCCATCTCCTCAGGAGCGGTGAGTTGAATCACCGCAGCGTCGCAGTCCATCTCTTCCTCAGCTTCTGCTGGCCGCCTGGGCACCGCCAGGCACTGTTTAAGCCAGGCTTCTCCGCCGTCCTCGCTTGCCCTCTTCATGAACTCTTGTAGCAGGCTCTCCATCAGCTGTTCTTCTTGATCTTCAAATCTTCTGAAAGCCAGCTGATGGAAAGCTGCTACTTTTATAGTTAAAATTACCCGCACTTTCTGCCAGCTGATCCAATCAGCTGGCAGAAAAACGGGCGCGCAAAAACCAGACTAAACCAGTCAGAGCCAGAACACCTCAGAGCCACTGACTGGAAATTTGTTAACCCTTTCTACACCTGAATAAAATGGTAACCAAATTCACAACCAAATAGTGAGGCCTGTGTTATCATGCGGTCGCTACGGCATACAAGATACCGTGCTCTGAACACACTAAACAACTTACCAGCGATCCCAACAACGATAGGGATCGCTGGTAAGTTGCTAGGAGGTTGCTGGTGAGATGTCACACTGCGACGTTCCAGCGATCCCACCAGCAACCTGACCTGGCAGGGATCGCTGGAGCGTCGCTATACGAGTTGCTGGTGAGCTCACCAGCAACCAGTGACCAGCCCCCAGCGCCGCGTGGAAGATGCTGCGCTTGGTAACTAAGGTAAATATCGGGTAACCAACCCGATATTTACCTTGGTTACCAGCGCACGGAGCTACACGTGCAGAGAGCAGGGAGCAGCGCACACTGAGCGCTGGCTCCCTGCTCTCCTAGTTACAGCACACATCGGGTTAATTACCCGATGTGTGCTGCAGCTAAATGTGCACAGAGCAGGGAGCAGTGCACAATGCTTAGCGCTGGCACCCTGCTCTCCTAGTTACAGCACACATCGGGTTAATTACCCGATGTGTACTGCAGCTACATGTGCACAGAGCAGGGAGCAGCGCACACTGCTTAGCGCTGGCTCCCTGCTCTCCTAGTTACAGCACACATCGGGTTAATTACCCAATGTGTGCTGCAGCTACATGTGCACAGAGCAGGGAGCAGCGCACAATGCTTAGCGCTGGCTCCCTGCTCTCCTAGCTACAGCACACATCGGGTTAATTAACCCGATGTGTCCTGCAGCTACATGTGCACAGAGCAGGAGCCGGCACTGACAGTGAGAGCGGCGGAGGCTGGTAACAAAGGTAAATATCGGGTAACCAAGGACAGGGCTTCTTGGTTACCCGATGTTTACTGTGGTTACCAGCCTCCGCAGAAGCCGGCTCCTGCTGCCTGCACATTTAGTTGTTGCTGTCTCGCTGTCACACACAGCGATCTGCGCTTCACAGCGGGACAGCAACAACTAAAAAATGGCCCAGGACATTCAGCAACAACCAACGACCTAACAGCAGAGGCCAGGTTGTTGCTGGATGTCACACACAGCAACATCGCTAGCAACATCGCTAGCAACGTCACAAAAGTGTTTCGTTAGCAGCGATGTTGCTAGCGATGTTGCTTAGTGTGACGGGGCCTTTAAAATGATATTGAGCTACTTAACACACAGTGTTAATTGTGTGAGCCCAGGGTGGGACTGGCCCACAGAAGAACAGGAGAATCCTCCGGCAGGCTTCTTTGCAGTAGTACATTATCATTATCAGTAGGTGGCACAATAAACTTGTTTCACTATGTAGAGAGAATTGAAGCATCTCATCAATCATTTTACAAACTGCCCAATATATTATCATGTAGAAGCGAAGGACAATTTGTGGATGTAATACTTGCATGCAGTTATTCAATGAGCCCCCAGGGTCAATGTTACTGGTGGACTCCTGATTCCCCTGTCTGACCTTGTGTGAAACTACCTGCTAGCTACAAGGTAATGTCCATAGATGGGAACAGGGGCGGACTGGGGTGTCTGGGGCCCACCAGGGGAATTGACTCCAGGGGCCCACCCTACAGCTAAGTATAAACACCCATTAACATTATCCCCATTATTGTGTTGCTTTGACTGTAAAGCACATCTATATTGTGCACCATAACTGTGATGTACAATTATAGTCGTTTGCAGTAATGGGGTCTTTGGTGAAAACAAGTTATCACAGGGTAGGTTGGTGATAACTTATTGATCGGTGGAACCAGACCAGTGGAAACCACACCGATCGGAAGATTGAAGAACTTTTTGCAGCGGCAGGTGGGGTGTGTGACCGCAGCTTCATTCATCCTCTGTGGTTTGGAGTGTGTGACCGCAGCTCCATTCATCCTCTGTGGGGTGGGGTGTGTGACCGCAGCTCCATTCATCCTCTGTGGGGTGGGGTATGTGACCGCAGCTCCATTCATCCTCTGTGGGGTGGGGTGTGTGACCGCAGCTCCATTCATCATCTGTGGGGTGGGGTGTGTGACCGCAGCTCCATTCATCCTCTGTGAGGTGGGGTGTGTGACCGCAGCTCCATTCATCCTCTGTGGGGTGGGGTTTGTGACCGCGGCTCCATTCATCCTCTGTGGAGCAGCCAGATAAAAACAAGCCCAGCGCTTGCAGCCACTGAGGGAATGAATGGATCAGGGGTCGAGTCGGACATGAGCTCCAGTATAATGGGGTATAAAAGTTGCACGATTGGTGCAGATTCCAGCAATCGGTCCACACAGATGAATAAGTTATCACTTATCCTTAGGCCACGTTCACACGTTCAGTATTTAGTCAGTATCTTACATCAGTATTTGTAGCCAAATCCAGGAGTGGGTGATAAATACAGAAGTGGGGACGTGTTTCTATTCTACTTTTCCTCTGATTTTACCGCTCCTGGTTTTGGCTTCAAATACTGAGGTAGAAAAACTCACTGAATACTCAGTGTGTGCACATGGCCTTAGTAAAGGTGATTACTTGTTTTCACTGGAGAATCTCTGTAAGTGCATATTTACTGCAGTGTAATAGTCACAGGACAGGGAGGGGTTAAATGTTTAAGTATTTAATTTCTACTGGAAATAATCTCCCCCTTATAGAGAGGAAATGTGACCTCCATACACAACACAATCCACTATACCAAAACCAAAAATACCATATACAAGGGGGAAATACCGCCACACCGTGACAAGACAACATATTACCACCACATAGTGACCGAATACAACCACATACAAGGGATAAATACCGCCACACAGTGACCAGACCACATATTACCACCAAACAGTGACCAAATACATCCACATACAAGGGAGAAATACCACCACACCGTGACCAGACCACAAAGTGACCGAACAATACCACATACAAGGGAGAAATACTGCAACACTATGACCAGATAACATACTACCAACACATAGTGATCAAAAGCAACCACATACCAGAGAGTAAAACCACCACATCATAATTAGACCACACAGTAACCGAATATTACCACATACAAGGGAGAAATACCGCAACACTATAATCACACCACATAATGACCGACTATAACTACATACAAGAAAGTAATACCGCCACACCATAATCAGACCACATAGTGACCGAATACAACCACATAAAAGGGAGAAATACCGTGACACTATTACCACACCACATAATGACCAAGTAATACCACACACGAGACAAATATCAGTACATGACCAGACGACATATTACTACCACACAGGGACCTATAATACTACAATAATGATCATGAATAAAAACTACAATGCTAATAACACTAATAGTATCATCAGTGCCATAATGCACATGAGCTCTGTATATAGTGTATAGGTAATACAGTGCTCACCAGTAACATTATACACAGGAGCTCTGTATACAGTGTACATACAGTATAGTGTATAGTGTGTGTTCATGTAACACACTGACTTACCAGTGACGTCTCTAGCTGACTTTATTCATCTTCGCTTTTTCTCTTCATCCGGCGCTGACCACCATCACTTCTTCCTGCCATGATGCGACTCTGTAGAAAAAAAACAGTCACCTATAGCCAATCACTCCCAGAGCACATTCCTCACTATTTCCCCAATTTCTACACCACGTCAGACTTTTGTTCCCCCATTGGAGACAGTATCCTCAAAATTAACTTATATTTCATCAGTAATAATGTCCCCTAATTTGCCCCTACAGTAATTATGCCCCAAGTGCCACCATAAACTAATATGTTCGCCACTGCTCTATAGTGTCTCCCACTGCCCTATTATGTCCCCCACTGCCTTATAGTGTCCCCCACTGCCCTATTATATCCCCCACTGCCCTATTATGTCCCCCACTGCATTATAATGTCCTGTCTGCACTATAATGTCTCCCACTGCCCTATTATGTCTCCCACTGCCCTATTATGTCCCCCACTACCTTATAGTGTCCCCCACTGCCTTATAGTGTCCCCCACTGCTCTATAATATCCACCACTGCCCTATAATGTCCCCACTGCCCTATAATGTTTCCCACTGCCCTATAATGTCCCCACTGCCCTATAATGTCCCCACTGCCCTATAATGTCCCCCCACTGCCCTATTATGTCCCCTCTGCACTATAATGTCCCCCACTGCCCTATTATGTCCCCCACTGCCCTATTATGTCACCCACTGCCCTATTATGTCCCCCACTGCCCTATTATGTCCCCACTGCCCTATAATGTCCCCACTGCTGTAAATTGTCCTCCACTGCCCTATAATGTCCTCACTGCCCTATAATGTCCTCACTGCCCTATAATGTACCCCACTGCCCTATAATATCCCCCACTACCCTATTATGTTCCCCACTGCCCTATTATGTTCCCCACTGCCCTATTATGTCCCCCACTTCCCTATTATGTCCCCCACTGCCCTAATATGTCCCCCACTGCCCTATTATGTCCCCCACTGCTCTATTATGTCCTCCACTGCCCTATTATGTCCCCCACTGCCCTATTATGTCCCCAACTGACCCATAATATGCTCCATAAAGTCCCCCACCGCTTCTTAATGCCCCTTGTAAAATAACACTGCTCCTCCCCCACCCGCAGCCCCTCATATAAAAGTACATCTTCGGCTCCTCTGGAGAGCTTACCTGTGCCTGCGCGTCCTGCTCTTCATCCCTGCAGCTGCGGCCCCGGTGATGATGATGTCGGTGCAGGACTGAGGCGCGCTCCTCTGCAGCCCAGGCGATGACGGTACGTCGCGGTACCAGCACTGCTCTCCCTCCTGTCACCGGTCGCACTGTACAAATGTATTGCGCGATTGAAAGACGCACATACATCTGGATACCGGCGCGGTCGGTGCAGGCCTTGGGACTCCCGCATTGCAACGCTAGGACCTTTGGTGAGTCACATGACACATGTGATGTCACTAAAGGTCCGGCAACTGCAAAAACTTCAGTGATAGTGATTGTACAAGTTCTGTACGATCACTGAAGTTTACGATAGAAAGCCCGGGTGGCGGGGCCCACTCAGGGCTGTGATGCCCTGTGGCATGGGAGCTGCCCGAGGGCACCATACTGGGGGTGTGGGCAGCTGCACTACAGGCCCCCAGCAGCAGGACAGATGGGATCAGTGGCATAACTAGAGTTTGATGGGCCCCGGTGCAAAGTTTGGACCTGGCCCCCACCACACGTACATGACACTCGGGGTATGGGATAGTGTCGCTGACACTTGGCTCTTTCCCTCAGCACCCAGGTTTCCCATGATCTGAAATCTCTCTATCAGCAGCTTTCCCATGCTCTGCTATACATCTTTCCCTCGG